>NW_020897704.1:3362202-3562473 GCF_003984885.1 Neopelma chrysocephalum
ATTAGATATAACTGTAAGCAATGTTTGCTATAAAACTACCCTGCATGGCCTGGGTATGCAAGTGTGTCTTCAAACACATGTATTAACTCGTTCATAGACTCAAAAAAGTGGCTTAACATACCTTAAATCCACATGGAAAACTCTTAATTAACTCTGAAATTTGAAAGTAGAGCTTCATGCCTGGATTTGTAGGAATACTGGGAACAGGGGTGAAGACCACTGACCTGGTACTCTCATGCTGTGAAAAAAAATCAGGATCTAGGTACAAAGCAGTAATGTTTTCTGTACAGTGATCATGTGAAGTTCTGTCCAAATGGCAAACTTTCAGGACAGTGACTCCACCAAATGTCCTGCCCACCTTCATTAATATTATAAGTGATCCAAACACCATTTGCTGAGAATTAATTCAATATTACCACATGTGATTTTTCATCTCCTGACAGCTAGTTTCTCCTCATTTGCATAACCAAATCAGAACACAGAAATAAAAAAGCAAGCCTTTACTAAGACTTTCTCCTTGTGCAGTCCTAGAAGACCTTTCATGACAATCTTTAGCTAGTCACTCATCGGAAAAAAAGTCCAGAAAAGTTGCTCACTGAAAACAGAAACCTGCTGCTTTCATAAACTTTCCAGAACAGCTACCGGATGTTTTGTTTCTTCTCAAAATTCTTCAGTAATATTAGAACACGACTGAATATATGTAACAAATACAAGGAAGTATGTCTATGATTCATATTGAGTCAAAAGATAAACACAAAATTAAGGGGCTGGACTTTGCATGAACTGTATGTATCTAGTAGATACAAAATTAGGATTAGGAAATCAAGTGCTAGATGGATGAATTTACAGCAGAATGTCTTGGGCACATTAAAATATTAGATTTCTAGACTTTTCAAGAAAACCAGGCTTTTCTTCAGCTTCTCTCCAGCCTGCTCCCTAAACACAAACAACTTGTTTGTTAAAACATTTCCTCAATGTTTGTTCTGTATTTGTGAAATAACTGCATCTCCTATTAGACAGCTGTTTATTCATCTGAAATAAGCAGACATGATATCTGAAATTGGAGACAAGTATATTTTTAATAGACTGCATATGGAGGTAACTTGTCTAAGTGAAGAAACAGGACAACAAGACTCGTCTTTGAAAATTACATGTACTCTAGTTTCCTTAATGTTCTTTGACAAATCTAGGTACTTAAGCTTCTAGGAAGAAACAGAGGACTTTCTTTCCTTTTTCTCTTTTTAACACAGACATTACACATACACTTTAATTAGATTGTGAGCAAAATGCAGTCATCATCTGAATAAGAAAATGTGTACGCTTAAACCTCTTAAGGAAAGAGAACGGGATTCTTCAAAATAAGTGAAAGAGGCCTTGGATAATGGGAAAAAAAGAGAGAAAGATGAATTGTGAATATATTGAAAAAGTGATTTCAACAAGCATAAAGGCATAGAGCGTGGGGCCTCTGTGAAAAATCCTTCACCCAAGTGTGTGGCTTTGTAGGAGGAAGAGAATATTGTTTACCAGAACTGAAAAACTAGAACAAAAAAGTGAAAAAATTACTGAGAAAATAAGCACTCTGGTGCTCAGAAACACATCACTGCTGGCTAACCTGACAGGTTAGATCTAAGTTACTTGCTTATACTCCATCATTTTAAACAGCATGGTAGCACTCACTGCAGTAAAAATAGGTCTCAGCATTGACTCTCAGGCATTACATGTGTTGGACAGGTGCCGATGGTTTCATTTTGCAACACGGGGGTCTAGTCTTCTGTCAATATGTGTGCACAACAGATTTAACATTAAGAGGAATATGTCTGTTCATCCAGGGACAAAGAAGCCCAAAGAGCTTGTGTTACTATTCAGATGACAATTAAAATCAGGCTTAATCCTTTAATTCGGTAGATAAAAAGTCTAGTATAATTTTACAAAAGCTTTTATTTTAGTCATGTAGAGGAGACAGAAATTACTAGTTAGTGCTCTGCAAGGTATTACTACATTCTATAAGATGAAACTGACAGCACTTAAAACTGTCTTCGTTTCAATTAAAAAAAAATAAAAAGACTATCAAGTAGATCTTCAGCCTGCTGTCAATGTTTTGAAATACAAGTAACTTTTTCCAGCAGAGAGGTGTAGAAACCACATTAACTTATGTCATAGAGAAAAGGCATGTTCAACTGCAGTTTTGACATTTCCTTGTATATTCTGGCTACCTGGAGAGAAACCGGATATCGTCAAATCCTAAAATGCCTGGCTCTGATCCACCTTCTCAAAGCAAGTGCAGCTGGAGCAATGCCAACTGACAGTGCTTCCCTCTAGCCCACAGTCTAGTATGAAACTCACCCAACTACCATACAGAGCTACATGAGTACAAAGGGAAACACCAAAAAAAAAAGGAAACAGTCAGTCAATGAAAGCTGCTTGTTACATCCCTGCCTGGGAGACAGGAGAAAGCACACCACATATTTCTCTTTCCTCCACCTATGCCTCCTTTGTGCTCACAAACTTCTACTGCAAAGCAATGTATCACACTGTTCAAGGACATAATGTATTTAACACTTTCCCTGTTTTAGGTGTTTAGAAAACCAGAACCACCAGCAATGTAGTTTTATGCCATTCTCCTGGTATGCAGGAGAATTCAAATGCACATGGGCTGTTTATTAAAACTACAAAAAAGTATAGAATAGCCAGCTCAAATTAAAGCCAGGTCAAATATGACCTATATCTTAGATAAACAAAATACAATGTCAAATGCCCCAGTTAGATTCATACGTAACACAGATGCACAAAATTCTAACTTCCACTGGTCCCTTTAGAAAAGCTTCCAGCAGCTTGAAACATAGATGAGATGTGTACAGAGGAAGGATTAAAGGAAGAGTTAAGAGCAGTTGGGGCATTAATGCTTCTTAACATGGGCAAAACTCCCACTTATTTGATTGTGGCTTTATCCGAACCCTTCAGAAACAGAGCACTAAATAAAGGAACTAGAACTTGGATAAATTTGAGGATGCTGCATGAGGGAGGGGCAGAGGGAGAGAGGAAGGAGGAAGCATAACAGGGAGTGTGTGGAGGGTCTAAGTCCTAAATCACACAGAAGAGAACTAGGATTTTGAATGTAAGATGATATGTTTGTCACATATTTAGATATAAGAAGAAAGGTGGCACTAGCTGCAATGACTGCTCTATCTTGGACAAGCTCACAGGGAAATAGAGGATTGGACAAGTAAGTTAACAGGGAAACGAGAGGATTTAAACAGCAAAAAAATGAAGGTGGAAAAAGACAAAGGTTATAGCTTTGGTGGTGTTTGGAAGCAAAGAAATTACAAGCCTCATTACAAGACAAATAGTGTGAAGGGAATAGCAGAGAAATTTCTAATTTCCAACTTGGAAATCTGGAAGCCTTGATGGAGATATGTGATCTTTGTGGGTCAATAAAATTTTATGCAGTGTGATGGCTCAAAGGGATATAAGGTGATGTGTTCTGGAGGAAGCTGCTTCAGTTTGTACCATAATTTGCACTGTATGTGTAGGACTACTTCTAAAGCACACTTTCAGTAGATCCGTTCTTAAGGAAAACAAATGGTACAAACAATTCCCTTACAGAGACTGTTTGAAAAGCAGTTTGGGGCTTTGGGACCAATATCAGTATCATGCCACATTGGTTTGCCTGTGTCTTTTTGATGACTAAATTAGGAGATAGATGATCTGCCTGCTGTGAGTTCTTATGCTATACCTCACTCAATTATGACTGCTGACTTACTAGAAAAGAAACTTGCAAAATGTCATGTATTCCTTAGCATCAGATCTAAAAATATTTTCCACAATTTCCCACTGAACACTGTCTCTTAAATAGTTCCCTACTTCTCAACTAATCTTCTTCTGACCTTGCTGATTTGTAACTGGGAAATGTTCTGCATCACCTGTTTGAATGGCATTCACAATACCTGTGAATACTTGCTGTTAATCTATTCCATTTGAGTTCAGTGGAGTTAAAAAAATGAAAATCTACTCCTTTTCCTTTCTTTCCTTCATTGTTCAGCTATTCTTATTGTACAATGGCAGAAAAGAGGATGTTTTCTGTAAAAAACAGATTTATGCAGGTGCTGTATCATCAGTTCTAGCAACAGGCCTCATAACATCACTTTAATCCCATTCATATGTTTCACAATATCAAGTGAACATGACCTTGGTAATCACCATGAAAACAATAATTTGACTGTTCTACTAGGGCCATGTTTCTGGTAAATTGACTGATTATGAAATCACTCTCAAGTCTGGAAAGCACCATTTTAGGAAGAGAAAAATTAAAATTCTATGTACACACTGACAATGCATGTCCAAAATTAAGAAAATATTTCATAATTATTGTGGTTTTATCTAGATTAGTATAAAAAAATAATGTTCTGCTACAGTTAAATTCTGATCCTCTTGGATTAGCTCATATGGATCTCTCTATTGTTATTTTATTGGCTGTCAAGAAGCTGCGCTGTAGACTGAAAGATACACTTAAAAAAAATTAGTTGTGTCTAACCAATTAAAGTCTTTTTTTTTTTAGAATTTACTTATATATGTATTGAAATTATCGCTTTTGCTGGGCATTTTATACTAATTATTCTGGTTTCATGCAAGAAAGAGCTTACAGTTAGGTAGAAGGAAATACTTGTAAACACACACTCATATGCATATTCAGTGCTAACAATTTAATTAAATATTTATTCCCATAATAGATTTAGTTTTGCTTTTTAAGAGTAAGCATAAAGCTTAGCAGTCTGTGTGAGATCAGACTTCCATCATTTTCTGGTTCCTGGTATTTCCATCTTTATGAGATATGAAATTAACAGTCACTATCCCTGACAGTCAGAAAATTTTAGAATTTTATTATATTTAACAATTCTGTTATAAATTTTACTGGGCTTATAAATAACTAGATTTTTTTCTGGATCTTGTATTTTGATTGGATGTCCAATTTATTGACAACTTCTCAGCTACACAAATTATAACACAATGGTCACAAGGGGCTGAAACACACATGAACCAACTGTGCTTTCCATAACTAACTTTAGTTGAGTCACCATAGTTGTGCTTCAAAATGTTATTTTTCTAAAGGAAATGCAGGGTCATGTGTCTTTGATTAGGTGCTGATCACGTGTCAAGTTCAAGACATGATATGTGATGAGCTTGTATATGCATTGCTATTTAGGCTAAGCCTATGCATGACAATTTACCAGTCCACAGCATTTTAGCCTATCTGTAAGATCAAAATGTTGATAGTGTTATGAAACCTATGCAAAATTGGAATTACTGTAGTAGGAGATAAGAAAGACAAGAAGCTGAATATCTACTCAAAGCCCAGCTAAAAGCATTTTCAGTTTGTTCGGGTTTTTTGACTTTCATACATGCGTTTACTTGTTTTCAGTAAGGCACAAGCATTGTTAAAGCTACAACAAAAACTATTTACATACTGCTTCCACCTTGGCAAGAGCTAGCAAGTAAAAGAAATCTCACAACACTATGCCAGAAATAGTTCCAACACAATTTCTAGATGGTGTTTTATTTAAAGATTTTCTATTTGTCTTAACAAGGGTAAAAGTGTAAAAGATAGTTCCAATTAAGTTCCTATTACTGATAGCTTTTTTTCCCAGTCTGTGGGTTTATCATATCATTCTTAGCTGAAAAAAATCCCTCTTCCTGTCTACTTACAATTTTTCAGTAAGTGATAAATTTTCTTAAAGTTGTTTTCTTTACAGTTTGTGTTATCACTAGTTTTGCTTTATGCAAATAAATAAGCCCTTACAGTGCCCCAGGAACCTAAGATCTTTTAAGTGCTGGAAGGATTTATCTTTAACTACACTTGTTGAAGACAACCACACTTTTGGCACTGGAGAAATCAGAGCCAAAAGATCAATTTTTTTTTTAGGTGAATCTGATTTCTAGAAATACAGTAGATAAGGCATAATTTTTTTTCCAAATTATCTCAGTGAAACATTTGTGGTCTGTCACAAACTGCTTTCTGTGATTATTGATCATTCTTTTATAAAAAAAGATGAAGAGTTATTTAGCTATCTGTGCTTGACAAAACTCTTTCTGCTTCTCAGTTAGAATGAATTACTTATCACAGAAGCCAGCAAGTAGCC
This sequence comes from Neopelma chrysocephalum, assembly GCF_003984885.1. NCBI lineage: Eukaryota > Metazoa > Chordata > Aves > Passeriformes > Pipridae > Neopelma > Neopelma chrysocephalum. The sequence continues at coordinate 3,368,337 of NW_020897704.1, forward strand.
AAAAAGATCTATCTAAAATTCTGTAGCACACAAGACCATCAACTACATGTTACCAACTCTCTGACTTTCCCTACAATGGGATAAGGAGCTGATCACAGGCAAATTTAATTTTGCTGGCAGCTCTTTCCTGTCTTTGGGAGAAAAGCCATCATTCATGATGGGGCCAGAAGCAAACATGTCAGACAAGCAAAATGCCAGTGTTTTTCATTATGTGGCAGATGCACATCTCTTCAATGTACACAACTTGCTATGCCAGCTCAATGCTCATACTGGAACAGACATTCAACTATGCAGAAAAGAAAAGGGCTTTACAACCTTCAGGTGCACACATGAGCATCTTACTTCACTATAAAAAAGGCTATATTTTACTAAATACTCCACCTCTTTTTTAGAAAAGCTGGCATTTTCTCTCTTATATCTCCAAACAAACTTATAATTAAAATCAGTGCTCAGTGTACATACTCAAAATTATAGTAGCTTAATTAGTATAAAAGTAAACAGGGAAATGAAATTGCAATCTAAAGACAATAAGCATATCTTAAAACAATAAAGCCAAGTCTTTAAAATTATGTATGCATCAGCTTTGCACAAAGTCTTGCTTTAGCAAGAACACTTGCTGAAACCCAGGTATGCACAGGGGTTAGAATTTCTTTAAAAAGGAGTATTTTCTATGAAAGTCTGTACTTGGTCTGAAAGCTGGTCAGAAATGTTTTCATAAGTGGGGTTTTTTTTTAAAAGCTTAGCTGGTGTTACAGTTAACAGTACAGTTAACATTTTTCAGTTTAAAAAAGTGGAAACAGTTTAAAACTTGTGAAAATATGCTCTTTAAATAACAGAAGTGCTCTGCCTCCAAAGTTTAATTTAAACTAAAAAAGATAGAAAAGGTTGAAGCTGAAAAAATCCCTTTCTAAATGTCTACAATATTTTAAATAACCCAATCCATTATTTTCGTCTCATTTATTAGCTAAGAAACTGCTTTTAGTAATTTTCACTTGTGATTCTAATTGCATACTTTTCCTAAGAAATAACTTTTGGAATGGGTTCCCACAAAGCGACTTTTGAAAGAAAAGAGGATCTCTGTATTTACATGGTTTCTCATTAGAGGTAGCTTTTGCAGTTAATGCTGCCACATAGGATAAGCATGATTACTCCTTTTTCCTCTTACATCAGCTCATGGAGGGCTGGGGAGGGAAGAAGAGATTCGTGGGGCTGCTGCAACCATTTGTTCAGCCAGCTGGGTGGACCCAGCAAGGACCGTGACCTGACCTGAACTGAATATCTTCACCAGCTGGAGGGAAACATGCTGCCTCATGGATAAGTGAAGAACAAGGAACTTCCCTCTTGGACAGAAAGGGAACAGAGGAAGGTTGGGCAATAAATTGCAATTCGGTCAAACTCTTTTTCACGTCTTTTTTAACACTCTGCTTCTAAAGCAGAAAAACAAACCCCTAATTTCTGCTAAGGATTAGGTGAAAAAGCTGAGGAAATTATCAAACACAGAAATAATTTAGCTTATAAAATTTTTAATTTGGAAAAACATGAAATGAGAAAACACTGCAAAAATCTTCTTTCTTAACATACAATTTCCAGTGAGAGGGAGGGATATTTCTATGAGACAATCTGGTGAATTTTAACTAATTTTCTATTCCAAAACATAAAATCATGAAATCATTTGGGTTGTAAAAGACCTCTAAGATCATTGAGTCCAATCATTGACCTAGCACTGCCAAGTTCACCACTAAACCATGTCCCTAAGCGACACATCTATACATCTTTTAAATACCCCCAGGGATGGTGACTCAACCACTTCCCTGGGTAGCCTGTTCCAATGCTTGACCACCCTTTCGGTGAAGAAACTTTTCCTAATATCCAATCTAAACCTCTCCGGGGGCAACTTGAGGCCATTTCCTCTTGTCCTATTGCTTATTAGCTGGGAGAAGAACCAGCATCTACCCCACTACTATCTCCTTTCAGAAAGTAGAAAGCAATAAGATCTACTCTGAGCCTCCTTTTCTCCAGGCTAAGCAAGCCCAGTTTCCTGAGACTTGTACTTTAGGCATGAAAAAATTCAAGTGCTGATAGTTTTGTTATAATCTTGTAGGTCCTACCTTATTCTAAAGATTCTGAAAAAAAAATTAAGAGTACAGAAATGATAAACTGATGAATGGTGAAAGTATCGCTTCAGCAGTCTTCTAACTTTCTTTCCTGTAATAAGGAAAAATAGAAACTGTTCCAAATATTCCTCATATTAATCCTCATGATGTGCAGAGTGTTGGCAGCAAAGTTTCTAGTTTAATCAAGCCAAACGTTATTCATAAAATGAAAGAAATACTAAAATGATAAGTTGCCTTTCTGGGCTTTTTCCTAGAATGTGTATTGCATGGACTAACTGCCGAGCTAGATCACTGAATACGATCAGGATTAGAAGAGAATGCTTTCAGGTGAAGAACAAGCTCAGTGCTGTCTCCTTCATTAGCACAGACTGAGGAATTGTTAAAATGCTTTCTTTTCTTACAGTCACAGGAATACAGGAATTCATAGCATAAACACACACAAAGAAGATGATTTGCATAAATTTTGTAGAAAGGTGGGGAAAGTAAGGGGTCGCTACTTGAATTACCATTAGTAGTTGTTTTCTTTAAGCTAGTGAACATAACTTACTACATAACTTACTGGAACTACCTCTCCCTCCCACTGAGACCTGGATTTCTTTCTTTTGACAACTACAGCAGTAGTTGACTACAGGTCAGATATTAATATTGGAATAATTTTAGTATTGTTTCTAACTTCTTTTAATGTTACTAAAAACCAGATGGATCTAGATATAAGATCCACTGAGCAATAAATCCAACATGATAACAACTGGAATAGTAAGATCATAAGGATAATAATTTATGGGAAGATTTCTACCATATGTTACAATTTATTTTGCCTATACTGCAGTTATGAAAAGAGAGGTCAGACTTGTCAAAATATCTGGAAATACATTAAAATTTATCTGTCTTGTTAGATTTGCAACTGCTTCCGGTTGGAGGAGAGGGAAGATATTATGCAATGATTTTTATGGTCTTTCCTTAGCAGAAAGTGCAACCTCTCTTTTTTCTCAATATGGGAAACAAATATTCATCTTCTCATTCAAAACAGAGTATTTCCAGGTTAATATAATAACTGATGGCTTTATTATCTGTAAATAAACATGATTTATCCACCTGTCAAAAATGTTGAAAGGAAGGAAATTTACAAAGTTCAGTTTATCAGATAGGGATGTACTTTAGACAGCCATTTATCCTCAGATGGTTTTTGTGCAGTCTGTCATTTTAACTTTATTTTACCCGGACGTTCATCAAACATCTATTTTAATCACTCAGCTAAATTCAGCATTTTTTTTCTGTAGCATTCCAGTCATCATGACATTTCAGACATCTCTATCCCAATACTCCCAGTGTTTTGCCAGGTAGACATGCATGGCAGAGATGAGGATTATATTCGCAGAATGCTTTCTCACAGAATTTCTCTCCCTTGCCTCTAAAGCACGTTACTGACATTTACATAAGTGTTAGAAAATTGGTTTATGTCTTAGGAGTCCATTTTTCTTTCAGTTTAATGACACATTTGAATAATTTAACTATTTGTAGTGGGTTCCTTTCATAAAGCAGCTGCTGCCAAAACAGGCATGAACATAAATGGACAGTCATGAATTAGACCAAAAAAAAATCACACAGGACTTAAAATCAATGTTCTTACTTTCTCTGCAGAACATCTGTAAAGATGACAATCTAAAAATGACGTGTTTAATAACACAGAGGCTTTATATTCTGCTGCTTGAGATTTAAGACAAATCACTAAACATGGAGATCCATAAAAGCCACCAAGCTTGAGTTACACAAGGTTATTTTGGATTGGCATTTTAAACTTTTGTTATTTATCCATATATATATATATTATTTTTAATTTCTTAAATATGATACAGTAGTTTTCTCAATTTTACATTAGTTTTAAACTTACATGTAAACTGTAATAATATAAATGAATAGAAACAGCATCTGTTATAAAAGACTGTTAAAAATGCTACAAATGTCAAGACTATAAATTGACATATTCCCACTGCATCTTGTCAAGTTATCTTAACTTTTACTATGTTTTGTCTTATGGATATGACACAGCATGCAAATTCAGGCATTTAACTCGGCTGTATTCACAATCTAAAGATGCAAGGATCCTCATAAGCACAGTGGAAAGACAGGACTTACCCATTCTGTGCTTCACAGCAAGAATATATCATCAAGATTCCTAGTCTGTCTGCAGATAAGTACTTATGCTTATTTAAATGACCTTCACCATACATATTTGAAGTTTGATGGACACTAACATTCAATTTATGGATTTGTGCTCAGTCTACAGGTTTATACCCCTCTAGTTTCTATCCAGAATCTCTTAGCAAATTTACACTTTTGGAAATTGATCCCAGGGACACTAAATGTAAAGTTAACTTTTCCAGGATGACCTCTGAATCTTGGATCTAGATACCTGTTTTCAGCATTAATGGTCATTTTTTTTTTATCAGTGGAAATATAGTGAGTAATGAAATAAAAAATAAAAAAGCTTCTCAGTAGGCTTGCTATTTCATATGTGTTCACTGAATAGTTAATTAAGTACAACCTCTCTTTCAAAAAATGCTTAATGACTTCTGCTATTGTTGTAAGCACTGCTGATGCTTAGGAAAACTGGAGTTCCTCAAAACATTTTGGAAAAGTTTTAACTACTTATTATTCAAGCAGAAGCGTGTCTAAGGTTAGTAACTGGAAGTACAAGTAGTTGGTAATTAATGTCATGTTAAATTTTATTACTGTCAACATTTCACAAAAGGAAACATTGCTTTAAAATAGTACTTTAAGATCCCCAGCTTTTATCGTTCTGTTGTCTCTGAGTAAACTCTAGCCATAAAAAAAAAATAATTTCAGGATTCTTAAATAACTACAATGTGAGTAAGTACCTCTGAGGGATTGAAAGAAATTCACCGGCTCAAAACAATTCTGCCTGTGGGGGGGGGGGGTCAGATTGGGTTCTGCTAAGGTGGAATGGTGCTGTCCCTCCTTCCTGGCTCCTTGAGGACCACTGGTGCAGCCAGGAGCACTGGTGCAGCCAGGAGCACTGCCCCACATCACACCCCCTGGAGCCCCTAACCCAGTCTCAGAGTGGCTGGCACACCGGACTCCCCACCTGGGGAGGGTGGCCACAGGGGGCCAGAGCAAATAAAACCAACACCATGAAGCCTCCACATTGTCACAGCTCTACTGTCTGGTGTAACACTCCAGCCCCAGAGCTGCTTGCTCAGGGCTCAGCCAGGAGTCTTACTTAAAAATATATGCAGAGGGTTCTTTAATACCTCGAGATAGTGTCAAGAGAATAAGCCTCAGACTTGTTGCCAAGAGGTATTTTTATTGATATTTTAGGGGAGAAAATAAGGGAACTTGGCAGAAGTTCCAAAGGGTGCCACACAGGCTAGACAAAACGTTCCACCACAATACTGACCCAGTACACACTAGTCCTCAACACGTAAGTCAAAATCCAATTCCTCCACAACACTTGAATCAAAATCCAACCTCTCCAGCTCCAAGCCACCCAAAGCATCAAGAAAGGAGCAAAGAAAGAGAAGCAGAGGGAGCAAGAAGAGAGAAGGAGAAAGAGGGAGAGACAGATTATATAGCTACCATTAGAAGCTTCTTGTGGAAGACCAGCTCTCATACTTCCAGATGGCGGGGCCACGACACGTGACAAACATATGCCTTTGGTTCTATCTGCTCTGGTCCCCATGGACAACCCCTCCAGGCAGGGCCTCTGACCCACCAGGAACTCTGGGGTTCCACACCAGGGTGAGGGGCAGTGTCCTCACTGTCCCTGCCAATCTGAGCTGGGTTAGGGGCTCCAGGTTATATGGTGTGTTGAAGTTTTCCTGGGTTGTTTGTGACTGACAGATACTCCAGGGCTTCCCCATGTGGGTTCCAGGGACTGCCATGAGGGATATGATATCACCCCACCTCCCCACCTCCATGAAGTTCTACTCATCCCTTGCCCTTACACACACACACTCCCCACAAGGTGGTTCTGACCCAACCATTACTGATCTGGTATCTACCATCTGGACACGTGGAAGCTTGAATTGCACAGGACTCAAGGTAATCGTTATAATTCTCTCTTTTTCTCTTTCTCTCTTGCTGTACTTCTTCTCCTGATCTCCTTTCTTGATATTTGGGTAACTTAAAGCTGAATGGGTTAAATTTTGCTAAATTGTGTGGGGTTAGCATGTGCTAAGTCAATGTTTTGTGAAATGCTTTATTTTGGTTAAATGCTGCCCTTTGAACTTTGGCCAAGTTACGTTATTTTATGAAGTTTACTGGTGTTACTTGACCTCCCAAGAAACATGTGTAGCGTCTTCTCCCATGCGTTCTCTCAAGGTATAAAAAGAACTGAAGGCCCTTCTAATAAATCTATCAGGTAGATTTTTGGAGCCTTCTATATTTTTAGCGTAAAACCCCTTCAATGAGCTCATAGCATGAGCCTGGGATCTTAAAGCACTAACAAAAATGTATTTAAGTTTTTCATTTGTTTCACCCTTCAAAAAGATGATAATATCAAAATTAAAATAAAATAGAATACATTAGCTTGTTTTTAAAATGCTTCTTACGGTGTTATGCATTCATTGAGAAACTTGGAGTTTATTCAGACAGTATGCATTAAGATATTACGTTTTTGTCCTATTCAGAGAAGAAATTTAATTATATGGAATATGTAAACTATTATGATGATGTCTGTAAGACTACGTGGAAGCATGTTTTTATCCATAGCACTGACAGAAGCACTGTCAAAAGAATTATTTTAGTTACATAGCTATCCCTCCCGAAAGTCATTATCTGAAGAAAAACAAATCATGTGCAGAAAAAAAAAGGTAACTCGCAAGTGAAATTTAGTATTAGAAGCTGTGCGATTTAACATCATTTATGTGTTCACCCTTGGGTTTCATAAAAGAAATTCCAAAGAGGTGTTCATTAATCTTGTCTTTAGAAGTAAAATCCAAATCATCTTTTACTACAAGCCAAGGTGAACCAATGGTGTAAATCAAAACCACTGCAAAGTCACTGCATAGTTGCCAGCCAAGAAATATTTTCCATTTCAAGACTCAATTCTTCTGGCTCAGGTACTTGCCACAGAACTGACTGGACCAAGCTGCTAAAAGCACCACACATTTATATAACAAAGTGTTTTTCTAACTTAAGCCTACACATACAAAACAGTCAGAATTTAAAAGCAATTTACCTAACCATGTTTTCCTATGTCAAATGGGAATTTTCTACTTACTCTGTCTGTGATAAGCCATTACCTTGGTACTTACTTCCCGTGACTTAATCCAAAGAACCATGAAAATAAGTCTGATCCAATTCAGTAGGCCTGCTTACTCCGATTTTTAGTGATGAAAATGTTTTTTTCTGTCACACTCTGTCCCCCATAAAATTCCTCTGCTTGGATTAGCAAGTGTTTTATCAAAGTATACAGACCCTTTCTTTAATTCTGCAGGCAAGGGTGCCCTCTAAATCAGAGACATGTCAAACCTTTGTACAATGTAAATGAACACATGCTGACTTTTCCAATTAAATTAAAATGTATGTTTGAAAACATCATAAAAAACACCTTCTAGAAGGAAAAACAACAGTTTATGTAAAAGATTGATCAGTTAATTTCTTATTTTTAAGATTTTCTATATTTCAAATATTTGCAATTTTGACAATTGATGCTAGTATTATTGCCCTTTCTTACATAACTTGTCATTTTTGCCACTATCAGGTGGATAAAAACTCACATAGTCGACATTTACCTCTGCCTTCCCATTAGAACTGAGAGGACAGTTAAATGTCTGATGTGTTTTGTACTGCTAACCATCCAAGTATGAATAATTTCATTTCCTATTAAATTATCATGAAAATGTTTTCTTTTTGTACTGGGAAAATAATTAGTGAATTATGCTTTATATGATTTTACATATACTTCATTCACTATTCATTCCTCCTATTCTTTTTTTTCCTTTTTTTTTTTTTAAGTTCTGTGTGTCAACTAGAAAGAAAAGTAATTCTTTTCATTCTGTCCCGGCATTTTTCTTCATTATTTTTGACAAATATAAGTTGATCTTCTTAGGCTGTTGAAAAGCAACCATTTCTACCAGACCTGTAGATAATAACAAAGATTGATAGTGCTTTATGTAATAGGCCAGAGCTCCACTGAAGGGCAATAACAAATGTTGGAAGAAACAGTCATTCAAGAATATATTGAGGAAATGTCAACATTATTATGCCAGCCACACCACAATCACATCCAGTTTCTTGTGTTAATATATAGGAAACATACCCTTTGAAACATATATTTTATTATCTTTGAATTCTGACAGTTTGTTTGCAATTATCATTCAAGAGTGGAAATGTTGTAATGCTGTAATTATTGAGAAATGAAAATAGAAAAAGAGTAGTGTTTTGATATGTAAATATATAACTTACCTTCTCTGCTGATTGGGCAGTACCAAAAAAGATTGGAATAAAAGCTAACCAAATTATGCAGGTTGTGTACATAGTAAATCCGATGGGTTTTGCTTCATTGAAGGTCTCTGGAACCCCTCTTGTTTTAATAGCATAAACAGTGCATGTAACCATCAAGAGAATACTATATCCAAGGGAACAAATGAGAGAAAGATCTGAAATGTCACATTTGAGGACTCCCCTGGCATTTTCTGGGTCAAGTGTCCTCTGCTCTCCGTAGTCTACGATGGTATGAGGCGGATCGATACCGAACCAGATGAAGACTCCAATAAGCTGCACGGATATGAGGCTGAAAGTGATCACCAGCTGGGAAGCTGGACTAATAAATTTGGGAGCTGTGACAGATTTTTTGCCTTGTTCAAATATTCTGTGAATCCTGTTTGTTTTGGTAAGCAAGGCAGCATAGCTGAAACACATGCCAAGTCCTAAAAAGATCCTTCGAAATGAGCAGACCACTGTATCTGGAGCTGCAATCATTAAAAAAGTAATGGAGTAACAGAGAAAAATCCCAGTCAGGAGCACATAGCTGAGTTCCCGGCCAGAGGCCCTCACGATCGGTGTGTCATTGTACCGAACAAATGTCACAATCACAAAGGTGGTAGCAATTATACCAAGAATAGCTATGAAGACGGGCACAATGGCCCAAGGAGAATGCCACTCCAGTTTGATTATAGGGATAAGCTGGCAATCCGTACGGTTGGCATTTGGTCTCTTATTAATGGGGCACAGTTCACAGTTGAATTCATCCACCTGGTAATGGTACCCCTCACAGCGTTCGCAGTGCCAGCAGCAGGGCACTCCTTTCACAGTTTTCTTTCTTTCCCCAGCTTTACAGGGCAGGCTGCAGACAGATGCTGGATGAGTACGTTCTCTGTTAGCCCACTGCATGTCTTCTACCTGTGGGTATAAAAAATTAATGAGACTTCTATTTTCCTTCATTTATAACATCCTAATCCTGGCCACAGGTTTGTCATAAATCACTTCATGCTGACAGCACAAATACAGTTTACCATAATAAGAAACCTGTTTCTTTCCCTTGCATTGACTTTATAAAAGTGTTAAATGATTGTGTCCAATAAATCATTCATGCCACAAGCTTGATGAGTGTCATTAGTTTCTATTTACCTCTTTACTGCTGACCAAATTGACATCTGTAAAGATATTTATTGACTCCAGGCTAGTTTAAAAGCAAAAAGCCCTGTACGCAGTGCTTTAAAAGTTAATCACATGCAAATATAAATATCAGTAGTTCTCAAACATTTAATTACAAAATAAGGCTATGTGAGCTTCAGAGAAATTTCTGGTACGGTAAAGAAATGGATTAAAATCTCCTTGCATCAGCTGACAAAGAGTGCCAGAAAAAAAGATGTGTGATGCCACCTCTTCCACAAATGTGGATACCTTTACTTTTCCACCTTTCAAGTCTTGAAATGCTCAAGTGTTTTGTGTACATTTCTAGAAGACTAAAATGAGTATATACTGCTTTCTGAATAATAATAGGGAAAAAGGTATCATGACTACTGCTTTAGTTCTCCTGATATAAAAAGTCCGGGGATCCTTTTGTAGCACAGAACAATGCACTCTTGTTTTATAAATCCCAGCTTTCTCCACAGCAGCACATGAACAAAATATACTTTTTTTTTCATCTACTTATCTATTCTTCCTGCATGCTCTACAAACAAAATCTGAATATGAAACTCGTGGATTCAAAGCATTTCCTACTTTAAATTCTCACTTTGCTTTATTCCAGCTGTCCTTAGCCTACCCTTAGTAAAAACATGTTATGCAGAGGTCAAACTGAGTGAACCAGAGCAATGCATGGAGTAAAGAGCCGGTTTTAGGCACCAGAATCACTTCATGCTGCTCCCAGGCCTCACCTTTCATTGCTTTCTTAGGTGGTGAGCTCTCAAGGACAAAGGACTTTCCTTGTTCTTGCCTATTAAGTACTTAGCACTGTTGTTTCATTTGGAGGTTTTAAGTGGAACAGCAGTAACAAAACTTCAGACAGGAATGTTTTTAGTTTCTTCTGGAGGAGGACAGAATGAGGACAGTTTACCAAAAGGGATAATTTTAGCCTTTAAAGTTTATTTTTCCAGAAATTTTTAACAGATTTGAGAGGAAATCACAATGTAGCATTGCCAGCATTACTTGCCTTCTTGAGAGAGCCAGAGCACCAGTTACAGCACTGTGCAGGGTGAATGAAGCTGCAACAAGCAGAGAGGCTCTTTGTCTCTTCTGTGCCTCACTATTATTCTCCACTCGAAGGGGCAAAAAAGGGACCACACAGTAACGAGGAGACAAGAAACGCTCCTACAACCAGCTCTGTGAACCCTCAGAGTTATCAAGGACTTCAGTGGGAGTGGATTGGTCCTGAAGCCACACAAGATTTCATATCAAGGGCTGTGATGATAACACAAAATACTTGTCTGGTGGCTATGGAAAAGGAAGTCATTTAAGCAATTAGTTTCCTAAAACCCACAAGAATAACCCAGTACTGCATGAAACAGTTTCGATAGAGCTCCAGCAGAGCATTTGACATGCTAAGAAAATGTCCACCTCTGTTACAATGTCCAGGTTTTAATCACTGAAATTCTCAAAGCCCGCATAACCCCTGCTGTTTCATCTACTAGATATGAGAGAAAACATGTTGTGATGAAATCAGTGTGATAGGAAAGACAGATTCTCCTTCACATTGTTGCTAGGAGAATAAATATAAAGTTTGTGATTTAGTCGCATACTAAGATAAGGGGGGCAACAGTAGGTAATGTTCATTAATCCAGATCTCTGGATAAATTTGGGATAACAGAAAAGAACAGTACTATGTATTTGCCAGATTATAACACAAAATACAGAATCACCAGGAGAGCAGACAACACCTTATCCAGCATAAATTTAGAATGGCATGGACAGGCAATATCTCATTTAACAGAAAACCTGACAGGATAAAGCTAAGGTGTCCAATTTTTAAACACATTTGAACTAGTAAAGTGAGTTTGTACCAGATCAGCATCTAATACCATAAGGCTACAGTGCTTCTTATCTGGCATTAAGCATCCTAAAGTCACATTTACTGTATTGTGAATCCATGGCTTATATAAGTTCAAAGAATTCCTTTTTGTCTTTTGGAGTATCTACCTTAATTAAAAAAAAAAAAAAGAGAAGGAGAGAGAAGAAAGAAAATCCTTTTATTTTACAGCTATTTATGATTTTGCATACTTCTATCTTGACAGTATTTTAATTGACTAAAATTATGCTTAAAAGCTCTTCCTAGTTGGCAAAACTTCAGTGTCTCAGGATCTCCATCCCATTGGCAACAACTGATAATAAATTCCTATTTCTGAAGCTCACTGGTAAAGACTCATATTAGGTTTTTAATTACAGTACATGTGAGACATAAACTACAAAACATATAATTTCCAGCATGGAAATATAAAGTTATGAATGTTGGAAAATTCACTGGATAAAGAAACTTTTTTTCCTAATAAATTAATTATTAATATAAGCCCTATTAGCTGGTTACTGATAGAACAATTCAAAAAAGAATGGACTCTTAAAGCATAAAAAATTCTAAATGTAGAGAATAACCAGAATGAATGGCTAGGGTAGGTGGATTGTACAAGCTATAAAAGCTATGTTGTACAATCTGTATTGTCTGGATTACTTTTCTAAGCAAAACAACATATTTAGGGTGACCTACATTTCTCAAAAAGCTCTTAAGAAAAATGTTATGAGTTCTCGCTAATGAGCTTTTTATTTCATTTTATTTTTCAGAAGAAAGAGAAGATATATTCCCAGGAAACATTGTCCAGTGTTTGAAATTGGAAATCCCTTTAATATACCTGCATATCTGAGAAAATTCTGGTATTGTAGGATTTTAACTCTGGAAGTGGGTGGAAAGATGGGATTCTCACATGAACACAACTATCTGACAATTCAGTTTATAGTTACATTAATAAGTAATGTGGCATGGTAAGAACCAACCAGCAGAGCAAAGGTGTTAACTGAGGGCTTGACGTTAACATTGGTCTGTATTTGAAATTAGAGTCTGCGGAAGAAGGTTGTTTTGACCTAATTTTCATGTAGTTCAGTGAATTGAACACTGGTAGTGATTAACAAAGAATAAATGTCCCTCTGGAAAGCATATCCTGTTTTCATTTCAGCCAAAAGCAATCCAGTTCACAAGGCCCAAGACCCACACCACTATGAGCAAGTGTGATGGGGGAATAATCAGTAGATTAATTTCAAAAGCAGACTCTTGTTTGAAACTAAAATGCTAATGTGTGTACACCCTCAGACTGCTATTTCGACAATACTGTAGTAGAGGCAGAGTATAGGGCAGAGGAAACTATACCTCAGAGTGAGCACGGTGTGCTTTTATTACTCCTGAACAGGTCTGTCAGGGGTTTCTGTATATGTAGTAGTTAATAACTGAAAAGTCATACTACTTTTGATCATCTGGTGCACTCCCAGCTCTCCACAGACTGCAGCAGTCTTTGATTGTAATGTATTTGTGATCTATCATTTTGCGTAATATAAAAGTAAAAAGTAAATCCAGTACAAGACACAATTACAATGGTCTTAAAGTTCTACTAGTTTCTTCGAATACTGAATGTATATATCAAGGGTCCCAGATTCTAGAACCCATGCAGAAGATGCACTCATGTAATTCTTTTTCTCTCTTTATGTGCCAGTACTACTGATCCCACTTCTTCTCTGATATTAACTTTAGACAATAAATGACATTAGAAACTGTTAAGAAACAAGAAAAAGAAGGAGGATCATTTGGGGACATAGAACCAGAGACATTGTATAATTTCCAGAACTACTGAAAACTTGTAATATCCAAACTTTAAAGGGAGTTGCTGGATGCTCAGCCTCTTCAGAAAATCATAATTTTATATATAGATATAAACACTTAGTGGTGGAAATTTCAAAAGTGCGAAGGGAAACTTAATAGAGTTAATTAATTTAAATGACAGTTAAGTGCCTTATCTGTTCAGGTGCTTTGGAAAATCCCACTATGCTTCCATGTCCGGTTTTCATAATCTAAATACTTTGGAAAACCTGACCCAGCGTGATCTAAAAGTTCAAAAACTAACTTCAGGGCAAATTAATTTTAGGCACACATTTGCAAAGATTCTCATGGGAGAAAGAAACTGACAAAGAGTGAAACAGGAGCCAGGCCTAAAAAAGTTAACTGAGATATCTTGGCCTGCTAAGAAACCCCAATACCTGTTTTGCTGGAAGAACATTTTAGGAGCACTGGTTAGTATCATGTTCTGTTCTGCTCACTGGACCAAAGGCCTTATGATAGAAAGAATAGGAATAGTACATGCACAGTAATAAATTAGGTAAACTAGATGTTTGAGTAAGATCTAGAAGGCCCAGAGCCAGGATTTTGCAAGCTTGAAGAATTCAGGTCACCTAATTGAAGAGGTCAAATTGAGGAAGACGTCCATGGCAACCACCAGAGGAGAAGACCCCCACAGTAGAAGACTGTGCATGTCTGGAAAGACTCCGCCCAGAGACTAGCCTGCTTATTAATATGTATGTTAAATGGTGTAACCATATATCTAAAGTGTATAAAATAGCTTGCTTTTGCACTTTCAAGTTGAGCAAGTTTGTCCAGCGTGGGCTGGCTTGTTCCCAACGTTGAATAAACAAATACCTTGCTGCTTAAAGAAAAAAAAGTGTCTGAGCAATCTTTCGAACTGAGTTTTTCGGAATCAAGAGGCCAAAGCCGGACAGAAAAAAGACAGAAAAGAAGGGGCTTTTTGCCACTGAAAAAGAATTAAGAAGTTCTGCGTTTCTTCAGCTTTTAATGATTTGGTCTGTAGCACTCTTTATACTTCTCAGACCTTGCCAAGGCTGAGCAAGTCTCAGATTGTTAAGTAGCCTTGTGTAAACATGGTTTCTAGAAGACTTATTTTGTCACCCTAATTTTTGTGTGTCATCTAACTGCTGTTCACTACAGTATGATACATGACAAGGCAAAATTCATTACTAAATGTATCTGAACTCATCTAAGTCACTTGGACTGGGATAGCCTAGCTCTGTATCTATTATTCATAATAGTTTAAGTATTATTATTAATTTTGAGTATCTTCTCTGAATTTAGAAAGTGTCTGATAGACTGATGTGCTATCATGAAGTACCTCACATTTCCCTAAGATCTGTTTCCATTTTCTACTATTCCAATGCTTATCAGAGTGAAAACATCAGAAATAGTATGACAACATGTCTCTAGGACACGTATTCATTTTCTATGAAATGCATCATCAGACAAAAAGAGAGTGGCTTCATTGCTATTTCAACAGACATAAAAATCAACTGTAAATGAGATATTTGCCTGATGGAGCTAAAATTTTCTTTAACGTGCAGGACTAAGATTCACAGTTCACTAAAGCCTTCAAATACAGACGAAATGTCATTTCATATCAAAATGAAGTAAACACCTCTGGCCTTCATGAACATTACAAACACAATTCCCTCTAATATCTAATAATAATGCTAAAAATTAATGACGTAAGAACTGGGCTAAAACAATATGAGATTTACATGGTACAGTATGAGTAGCACATTCACATTTCTGGCACCTATGTTCTTCGAACAATCAAGCAATTCATTCATTTAGCAATGCCCTCAGCAACTGGAGGAAACTCATCAAAAAATGCTATTAATAGGTCAAATATAATTTCTGAATCATGTGTCCAATTTATGTGCACAAAACCACTCTGTTTTCCATTCTTCATTACCATGGAAAAACTTACTTAATTCAGGAACTGATGAACAATACAAAGACACCTGGACAGCCTTCAGAGACTTTATTTCAGAGGACATTGGGTGGGTAATATTTAAATGTTTCTGATTATGCTACATTATCACTTGCAGGAATTTTCATTTTTCAAATCTTACCTCAAAACCAGACATTTATTAAAAATAATGAAAAATATGTATTTAAGGATATTATTGTAACAAATAGAATTACATGAGTTCTGGACAGAGGAACACAAGTGGTATTTGCAAGAGCTCTGGGAGCAGACAAGCATCCTATTTTGTAGTCAGCCAAGACTTTTGAAACATCAAGACTCTTACATATAAATTTGTATGAATTTTAATAGATATTCAGATTCTTAGTAATAAAAATGACAAAGAGCTGAAATTTCACCTCGGGCTATCACAAGGATTTTTCTTATTTCTGTCTCAAGTTCTTGGAAGTATTTACCTTCTGACAAAAATGTTCATCAAAGGAGCATAGCAAGTGAGTGAATTAAGGTAATTTAATCTAATATTTAGCTTTTTTAATTGTCTAGCATGCTTATTTTCACAGTAAAAGTTGAAGTTTTTAATGTACCTTGTCCAATCAAGTCATCTGAACCATCAGAAAAAATTAAATTGAAACCGGTTCAACTAAAATGAATTCATTATGCATCTAAACATAATGATTATTGCATTCAGTCTTCCAGACAGATTTATCTCTCTAGAGAAAAGCTGGCTATACTTACCAGTGTTTAGGTGGGCATGTGCAGAAAGGAAATAAGTCAATGACAAAAAATGTATTTTAAATTAAAATAAAACAAAATAAAAACCAAACAAACAAACAAAAAACCCCAAACAAACAGAAAAACCACCAAAAAAACCCCAACTTAGAATGACTCCAAATTGTCATGCCAGTATAAAATCACTATCATTACCAAATTTGCCATAATTGCTGTAAATTTTTTACATCATTCACCCCATACAGATGTTTTTCCTAGCAGCTGAGGTGTCATTTTCTGGAATTTCAGGCATAGACATCCCAAGACTTTTGCAAAGAACATGGGATTATAACTTTGGGTTTAGCATGTACTGGTTAAAAATTACTGCAGTCTAATATCAGTTTGAAAAGGAGTCTGAGAAGCTTGATCAGGTGCATTGACTATTAAAGGATCTGTCTGAAATACTACAAGACAAATAATTCTCATTTTCTTTAGGGTCAGAAGTACAGGTTGTTGTTAGAACCCAAACGGAAGCTAGATTTCTCCTAACTGTGAATGCACCTGCCCAAAGTTCCTCCTAGGAAAACCACTTATTATCTCTATCTCACAGCTTCTTTAAAGGAAAAATGGTTAAATTTAATGTTATTTTCACTTGAATATCTATTTACATGTATGTATGCATAATTATTTATATGCAAGTATGATATAAAATGTCCTGGACTACAGGAAGGAAGGAAGGTGATGTTATTAGCGGTGCAGCTTTGGTCTCTAAGCTTAGACTTAGTCTATGTAGCTCTGATACAGTCTGACTCTCTCAGTGAACTTAGGCAAGTTATTTGACCTGCTTGCATCTCAGCTTTTCGGTTGACTGGAAAGAAGCTGTCATGCAGACAGGAGAAGTGGAGATGCTTAAGTTTAAATGTGACTAAAAAGTTCAAGTAGAAATATAGCTGATGTCCATCACTCAGGTCTAGAAGGTTTTTTGCCCAGCGGGGACTTATATTTTAGAAAACTACTAAAATAACTTTTACTTTTAGAGTTAAACAATATTTTTTCAAATAATTAATAACAGAAACATAATAATTCTATGCTTCCTCAGCATGTCAAAATCTTTCCTGTCATCTGCAGTTTCCAGAATTGCAATATCACCAATCTCTGGAATTATTTTTAGTATTCTGGACATATTAACAAGACATTTTCATCTAGGGCAAAATAATTAAAGGGAAGGATGCTGTGAGGTAATACATAAAAATAAAAACAACAGTATAAAAAAATAAAAAATTTCTTATTCTCATAAACAGTAAATGTTAAATGATAGCCTTACTTTATTAATGCAGGTATGTTATTTAGTGGGCTGATACCGATGCTGTAATTTTACTTCAGAGAAACCAACCCCACTAATTAAGTCATATAATTCAGGACTGCTGAATAGTTACATAGAGGAACACACTGTGGTAATCTAAACTAGAGAGTGTTTATCAGCACTATGCAGACTTTAAACCCCAATCTTGATATGGTTTAGGATAAATTTTAGTTTTTATTTTTTTTACTTTTACTCTTCTCTGGTGGTTTGGGTTGTACCGATGGGCTACAGAAGTGCTGACCATAGCAGACTCTTGATACAAGAATAGGAGGAGCTGCTATTTTCTTCTTCAATTTGCCAAACAGCAAACATTAATGCAAATGGAGTACCTGAGAAACATCATTTTATTCTCATATGGTTTAGGGAGTAGACTAGCACAAAGTGCACAGTTACTGTTACTACACTGTGTAACTAATTCCACCGCATGGAATTTTACAGCAATCTACTAGGCACTTCTATTCAATATATACAACATTTTTTTGCTTTATGGAAAGCATAAATTACAATTAATTTTCAAGCACCTGTTTCCGGAGATAGCCTCTCTACAAATGAGACAAAAAAACCTCACAGTTAAATCCAAACAAAGAAAAGTACACCACCACGGAAATATCCTATTCAATATTACATCAGCAGAATTCAGATTTTTTGAAAGAGTTTTCAATGGTTTACTTTGTATATTTTGAAAACACATCATTTTTATCAATGGATCAGACTGCAAATCGGGTTACTAAAGTTAATCTTTATGCAGACCACATTCACATAGACAATCTCTATGATGTATCCCTACCTAGAGGACTTCACTGCCATTACATGTCCCTGACATGCACTTGGAGAGAATTTAATGAGCACTTTTAAATAAAACTCATCATGTACACACAGGGATTGAAGTCATTATATGCTACCAAAAGCAGACTGTACCATAACTTTGCCTATATAATTAAATATGTTCAAAACCACTCAAATTAAAAACAAACAAAACACAAAAAATCTTGTCAGATTTAGATTTTTTAAATAAATGGTTTTTTTTAAGACAAAATCTTTCACCATCACCCTTTTTTGTCAGCTGATTAGTTTTGACAGTCTCTAGTACTAAAGCCATTTGAACCATAATGCTTGGAAGTACTTTTTATTTCCTGCAGCTGATGATGCAGAAATAGCCTGCAAGCATACCTTAAAAAATTTAGTGCTTTGAGAAAGAGAAGAAGCCTAGTTCTGGCGTAGAGTTCTTTACATCACTTTCTTTGTGCCTGGAGAATCTCCTCAGTTCTGCCCAAGGCCCATCACTAGTTTAATAGCTTAGTTGCATTTCTTAATGATGC
Source organism: Neopelma chrysocephalum (assembly GCF_003984885.1). Taxonomy (NCBI): domain Eukaryota; kingdom Metazoa; phylum Chordata; class Aves; order Passeriformes; family Pipridae; genus Neopelma; species Neopelma chrysocephalum. Next base: position 3,387,079 of record NW_020897704.1, read on the forward strand.
TCCCTCTCAAATCCACTGCTTTTAGCTACAGTTACCTAAGTTAGAGTTGGCTTTTCCCAAGCCCAATGCTCAATAGTTACTATACTTCCCTCCAGTCTGTCAGATGCTTTTCAATCCCAATGGTGCTCAAATTCTCCCCTATTCACAGCTCAGAGTAAACAGAAGGAACACAGGGGGTCAAGCACAGTTGCCATTTGACTTTAAAGAAATTTAAAACAGATTTTTTTTTTACTTTTAAGACTAAGTCATTTAGTAAATCCCATTGTTTAATGAAAAAAAAAATCCACCATGGCATGCCTTATTTATTGTATTGGTTAAATGATAAGTTTGTCAAGAAAAGAAGCTGTTGCCCCCAAACTCCTTCATAATGGCCTGTAAAAATTGTACAGGCTAGACCTTCAGCAGATTTAGGTCAGTCCAGTAGCTTCAGTGCTGTTATGCTAACAAGTTCATGGCCCTTACTTATATTTATTATTTCTTAAGGAGATGACCTGTCACTCTTTTTGTTGTCTTTAATATTCAATTACTTTAAAACTAGAAATTAGTCAATCATAAAAAGCCCCAGTTCAGTATGAAAAAAAGATGCTGATGGGTTTTAGTTTTAATCTTACCTCATTATTTTTCAATGGTTTAATTTATTTCCTATATCTTGATCTGAGCAAAAGGCACTGTGTATATGAAACTCTAAAATGAATGCTTCTTAATTCCAAACTGCACAGCCTTTCCTACAAAGTAATACCAACACACAGATAATATATTCTTTTTATTCCCACACTGCTCACAGACCAAGACCTCAGTTGCACTAAGGACTATACAAATCTGCAAGAAAAAATTATGGTCTCAATCCTAAACAATTCACAGTCAAACCATAAGGTAAAGGAGAGCAGTGTATTGGCAGAATACAGAACAAAACATGCTAAAACCAACAAGGCAACACTGATCTGCATGATAGTCAGCAGCCACAGCACACCTCCAAACTGTGGCTTTTTGAGGAAATATTACCAAAAAATATTTTTAATAAGGGAACTGAAAGAAAAGAATGGGGTAATTTTGCATCTATTTCTTGAGCTTTCCATTCAAGCATGAGCAGCAGCAAGACAGATAGCACAAAGGCGCTAGCTTCATCAATGGTCTCTCAAACAATAACATAAAACAGAGCTGGAATATCCTATGTTTCTCAGCTTCTAAGCAGTGTTTCTGCAAAGTGAAGCACTTGAAATTTTGAGAAAAGTTGCCCTCGCCTCAGCAACCTTCATTGAGTGTGACAGAGGTACAGACAAGCTCAGATGAAATGTAGGGATCGAGCTTATTTCTGTGTCTCAAGAAAAGAGTAACTATATCTGAACTGTTCCTGACATATTTGTCTAACCTGTTTCTAAGACAAAAAAACTGTTAATATGTGTAATACATTCTACCCTGAAGCACTTCAAAATCCTAAACACCAAGACGTACGTTTTGACACTACTTTAAGATGGTTTCCCACTATAATATCATGTATCAGATCTTTTCATTGTAATAATTTTGAATTTTCAACGCTAGATAAACAAAATAAAGTCACACTGGAACCGGAACATAGTTCCAGCCGGGTAACAAAACCGCATAAAAAAGAAGTGCAAGTCTGAACTAGTTCAGAACAGACAGAAAACAGACTGTGTTTTATACTGAGATTTATAGCAGCAGGGGAAGAGCTCTCACTGCCAAGTCTGTGCTGCTGCTTAAAATGAAGAGTCAATAATTAAATTGAAAATTCTGTGGAGAGACTTGGTGATCTGGAAGGTACAAAAACAAGCATGAGGAAGAAGTTTAAGTTAGAGAAAGTGCCACAGAGCACATTTAGTCAGGGGAGGTTAAAAAACAGAAACAAAACCAAAAATCCTTCTTACTAAGGAAAGAGACAAATATGTTGAAAATGAAATGAAGTCAGGGGCTTTCATGTGGACTGAACATATTGAGATTTATTCTACAATTTATACAGAGCTGAGATAGAAAGCTTTTGACACTTTATGGGGAAGTATGGAGAATTTGCAAATAGGAAGCCTAGTACTTACACTCAGAAAAGAGGGGGAAAGAAAAATCCAGGGAATTATCAATCATTCAGTTTAACTTGAATTCCCAGAAAAATACAGAAAGAAATAAGCAAACACATTTCAAAAACTTAGAGAAAACAAACAAGAAAAATAACAGTCAAAAGGGATCTGTCAACAATGAGCTGTCACTTTTCCTTCAGTGAGACAGTAACAGGAAGCATGGATGAGAGGCAAGCAGCCAGGTGTCATTTATCTTAACATTAGAAAGATTTTTGACGCCACCTCAAATTACACTCTCAGTCATAAGCAACCTATTGAAACAGATCTAGCCCCTAAAGGCTAGGTGCAAATTATATTAAAAAGCTGTGGAAAGATGAAATTTGTAGTTGATTTACTGACAGAAGGGAAGGGATGACTCAGGGTGTGGCCCGGAAAAGTCTATTCTTAGTCTGCTATTATTTAATACCTGTAATAACCACTCATTCAATTTGGATGATAAAATAGAGTGTATGGTGATCAAATTTGGGCAGTAACACTGGAAACGGTTCAAGCTATGCTGAAGGTCAGGACTCTTATTCCAAATGATACCATGGAGTCTGAAAAAATGAAGCATCCAGTTTAACTGGGACAACTAACAGTACATTATGGGTCAGGAAGGACAGGGAGATAGCAGCTCTTCAGCAGAAAAAGAGATCTCAGGGCTTTAGTAGATTATGATATACTGAACCGATGTCATACTGTTGCAAAAGGGGTAAATGCCATCCAGAGAAACATGGATAGATACAATAATCTTTCCCCTCTGCTCTGGGCTCATGAACATATGAAATGATGTTTCTGCCGTACTCTGCACAAGCGAGACTTCAGCCAGAACACTTTCTGAAGGTTAGATCACTGTGTTTTACTTTGAAGGAGAATCAAATGGGAAGTCCAAAGGAAACCGGTAAAGAGCAGAAGCGTGTCTAGAAAATATACTCTATGTGACTAAATTGAACAAGTTTCTGCTTTTGTCTACAAGGAAAATGCTTCTCTAAGAAGTGCTAGGGAAAGAAGGTCTAAGTAAAAGAAATTATCACTGCCACAATAGTAAACTGTTTTCCACATACACTTAAAGGAACTCAAATCAGCTTGCAAAATATTAAGCACCCGGTATATGAAAAACGAAGTCCAATTTGGAGACCTATATGTGAATGAAAAACTTTCAAAGGATTTATGGAAAAGCTGTCCTTACCTTGATGCACAACCTGAAGCAAAAAAAGATCCTAAATAAGTAACCAAGTTTATAAACCGATAAATCTAGCTTTCTTCCAGAGCTCTTACTAAAAATATAGACAGTCTTGTATTTACTCACAAAACTTCAAGTGTAGAAGTCCAGTTGCTTGTATCCCTCCCAGCATTTGCTCAAGGCATACAGGACATTGCCTTTGAGGGGATTATTAGCGGACCAAACCCATCAAACAAATGAAAGCCAGAAAACTTAAGAAGTGATGGCTGAAGGAGATGTGTCTGCCTCTGAATTCTTACGCAAATTCAGCCTGTACAGCTCACCTGCTCCAAACGGCCCATAGCGCTGGAGATTGTTCAGCCTCCCAAGGCAGCCCAGTGCTCGGTTAGAATCTTCCAGCATGTCTCCATTAGATCTCTCTCACTGTAATTCAAATCCACTACTTCTCCTAACAGTCAAATTAACTATGCCTAACAGTTTGTTCTTTTCCTGAATAATCTTTTCTGTATTGAAAGAGGTTAACATAACCCCTCTCAGTGTAGTTTTCTTCAGACTAAATAATCCTAGGTTGCCTGAATGTTTCCTACAGGCCTACGTTTAGACGGCTGATCTTTATGATTGCTTGCAACTGGACTCTCTCCAGCTACTCTACTTTTTCAAGTGAAGTCACAGTTCTGCCAACAAGCTCATAGCACTGGGGAAGAGAACAGATGAATTACATCACAAAGTCTGAGAGTTCCTTGCTGCAATGGCCTCTGGCAATGCAGATCAGTTAACCATTCCAAAGCCGTTGCCTAGCTTTATGCCTAAGCTTTCCATAAAGTAGGGGTTTGCTTGAATTCCTGTAGTTACCAAAAACAGTACTGCAATCCTCCCTATTTGATCCAGTCATTTCCAGCCTATCCTATTGACATATTCAACACTAAATCTATTTCGTGCAAACTGAAGTTACAGTGAGATTAGCTATTCTAATCATTCCCTGCCTTAAGATGTATTAACACAGTATCACCACTAAAATCAGTGATGCCATTTTGAAAAATGCAGAAAATAATTCACTCCCTGTCTTCAAATAATTAAAAAAAAATTGTTTGGGGATTTATTAGGATAAAAATCCTGGATAAATATTAGATGACTATCCTAAAGAAATTAAAATAATACTATTGGAAGATGAAGAGAAATTACAGCAAAGCAAATAGAAAAAATAATCATATAGTAATGTTCTGCTAACTGCCAGTTATTCTCTTTCATCATATCATGACCACAGAATCCCTCTCATTTTCCATTTAATGATTTTTAATAGTAGACTTTCATTATGTAACAAAAACGAATAATAATTATAGTAATTTAATCTACCATTTTCGCTTTTAAGCATGAACATTTTGCTTCAAGATTTAAAGGGCAGCTCACTTTTCAAATTACAACATATACAAAAATTTCTATGGGGAGAAAGGAGAAAGATGGAAGAGATTGGGGAAGAAACGTTCTCATACTCCACATTTTACACAGCTACCTCACAAAGCAATTCACTACAGATTGCTGCCAGCTATGCATAATCCAAACTACCTGCTATGCCCAGTAGCTGTCTGCCTATGCTAAAAGTCATAACATTAGCTTGTACCAGGGGAGCAGCTAACCCAGCTCAGAAGTACCATATATGAATGCAGAACTCTCCAGGAATGCATATAAAAGCTCCTGGTTTTTTATTGTTCTATCACTGCACACTTGTTTTTACTGCAGAAGAGAAAAGAATATTTTAAAACACAAGTGATTTATTTTATTTGTCATGCATGACAAGGCCTCCTTTCCGGTTTATTGAAAAAACCAAGAATACTCCATGGTCCTGTTGGCTATGGTTGTTCAAAGGACAATTCATTCTAATCATACCACTTCTTACCAAGGATGATCATAAAAAGCTATAAAATATCTACCATCCACTCAAGAATTCTGTGACAAATTCACAGCCAAGCATGTAACTGCAACGCTATGTTTCATTTGAGAAACCTGACTTTCACTCACCCTGACAAGGTGAGAAAAAATCCTTATTCATCCTAACTCTCAAGCAGAAACTGTTTCATTGGCAATTTGGTATCATTCTAATGAAGAAAAAATGGTTATCAAATTTCAGGATATTTTTCTAGTAGCTATCTTTTATCCATTTTCCTTTTTTTTTTTCTCCAGAGAATCAGTGAAGTTGGTTGCCTGAGGAGAAAAAGGCCGTTTAGGACCAACAAAGTAAAAAACTTTGGAAGGAAGACAAATTGTCATTCTTTGGTTCTTCTAAGCTCATTTGCTTCTGAATCCAAGTTCTGTTTTCAGTCGTGTCTGAAATAGCATCTGTTCTACTATGGGCACTTCTGAAAATCTTTTAATGCTTTCTCAGCCTATTTCCTCTCCATTACAAAGCTTTTTATATGAATACAATCTGCAACCTTTCAAAATCATAAAATCCTAATTTTACTCCACATTTCTTATACTTTTCTGTCTTGTCTACATTTTTCAACTACTGTAGCCTACTGTTGACTTATCCCTTCAGTCTGGCATTGGTTCTTTTGGCATTGGTTCAATTTTTCATATTGACCTAAGATACTGACAGTAAAATGGAACAAATTCTGAACCATACTTATTGACCAGTGCTAAGAGCAGGACTAGCTTTGCAAAACCTAAGTAGTCTAAAAACCACAAGAGCTTCTTCTACTTTCAGCCCTCTGTAGATTAAAGGAAGATGGCAATATAATTTTGAGAAAAACTAAAAACATTTTTGCTTGTCTCATTGAGTTATATTTTTAGTCCAGCATCAAAAATTTTCAGTCAGATAACATGGATAGAGTGTAAGTTTGAACTTTACTGCCCTATTACATATGGGCAGAAGAACACCCTGCAGGCCATATGATTGTCATATTTTGTTTATAGATATAATCATATACAGCACTAAGTGCTCCTGTTATGTATTTCACTGTACTATGTTCTTTTGTTAAAAAGGGCTTAGGTTCATCTATTTGAAAACATCTATCAATTATATAATAGTTACTACAGGAAAAAAAGAGGCTCTCTGGCTTCTTTAATGAAATATAGTGGCCTACAGCAAAGCTTGAAATTTATTTGGTGCAGTTACAGAAAACATCAGAAGCTTTTTGAGTCATTTTCTTTACCATTAGAAAGGAAACTAATGCATTTTGAATCTGTAACTTCCAAAAAGAATTGACTAATTTCAGTGTTGATGGTTTCCTTTGGGATTAGATACAAGACAAGAGTCCTAGAAAAGAAGAGAAATCAAAAACTGATTCAAATCTCTTTGTGATCTGGTTGCCTGAGGGGAAGCTCTCTGTCAACATGGGGTTCCCAATTTCTACTAGTTCACCCAACACTCTGCTTAAGGCTGCTGATGATTATGTCTGTCTCTCTGATACTTCATCACAGAAGTGTAATTTTAATTTATGGTTCACTTAGTCATAAATCAAGATCATTATAGAAAAATGGATGCCCCTGAGCCATTTATATCCTCAATGCATACACTCCATAAATCTGAAAGCTTATGCACCTTATTATGTTTAAAAGAATGTTAAAAATATGTTATTGCAAAATTTCTTTTGTCTTTCAACAGAACTCTTGGGTTCTGGTGGAAAAAAAACCCAAACCAAAACAAAACAGACAACAAAACAAAAACAAGTGAATTCTGCCTTTTAAAATGTCACTGTTTTCACTTGAACATAAAATCATAGATTGGCCTGGGTTGGAAAAAACCTTAGAGACCATTTAGTCCCAACCTGCCCTGTCATGGACAGGGACACCTTTCACTAGACCAGGTTGCTCATGCCCCTATTTAATCTGGTCTTGAACATTTCCAGGGAAACATACAGTTTATTTGATATGCTTTGGATTTTTCCTTAAGGAGTAATATCACATTAATGGATATCCACTCAAGCATTTTAACTGTATCAGCTAAATGCATGATTTTGAAAGCATCAATAATTGTGTCTGCCTGAAGACCCATGAATCAAAATTGCTACTTGGAAGAATATGGACTTGGATCTACATATTTTTCATATTGGGATATTTAAACACAGATTTTGGTAGACCAAAGCAATGTACAAGCTTGAAAAGCAACCTGAAAATGTATCAGACTGAATTTAAAAAGGTGTGGGTTTTTTTAAAAAAAGTCAAAATATAAGATTTTAAAATCCTTTAGCATTTCAACTTTTCTTTTTCCAACTGGCATTCAGCTTTAAAAATAGAAAGTTCTTCAGAGGAGAAAAAAAGTCACTCAGAAATGAACCAGAACAAACTGAATGCGTTTCTAAGGAAAGGAACCGAGAAACTTGTTATTAAAACTTTAGGATTGGGACTATTTCCATCTACTACCACTGACAAAAGCCATCAGTCAACATCTCAATTTAGCCCTTATTACAACACATGCAATATAGAACATAGTTTCTAAGAGAGAATTCATTATTAATCATAAAAAGAACTTGATTTCAAACCATAAGTGCCAGGAAAAGCAAGCTTGTTTCTAACAACTTTCCTTGTATAGAGATTACATGGTTGAGAGCTCAAATTTGCTAAGCCCACATATTTGTAGAGAACTTTTACGTGTGACCTGCTATGCAAAATACTGTTGCAATATGAATAAAACATAACTTTTGCAGAAGCATCTACCTTTGCCTGGATTTTTATTCATTCTAAAAAACAGAATTTTTTTTTTGGAAAAAGGATTTTAACTATCAGAGTTTCTTGAAAAATAAGTTGCCTTTTTCTATTGAAAAATAAAAGAAAATTAAGAAAGCAAACAACAGAAAACCCTGACAGTTAATGTGTAGCCCATGATCAGAAGTTCTAAGGCAATTATATTTTCCTTCAAAATGATACTAAAGGTTTTTGAGGTCTGGTTATTTCCAGTACATTAAGATCACTTAAAGACAGGAAACCTTAGAGAGTGAAAGGACTTTACACCTCTTTACTAAAAGAATCAGCCAGCTCTTTGAGATTACAGTTTGACGTTTCCAAATACCTGTTTTCAGAGTTTCTTTGTGTCTTTCAAAGATTGAGATACCTTATTTGAACTCAAGAATCACACAAAAATTAAATTTTTAAGTTAATTATTCCTTCTTAATTTATATTCTCTACTGTATATCTCAGCATTGTCACGCATGTGTTTGTTTTTTAAGAATTGCAAGAGTACTACTGATCAGTACCATGAAGTTCCTATATCTGGAAGCTATAGTTGCTTCAGATGAAATCTAAAAGGCCAGTTGGCCTAAAGGAGAGCATTAATGTTACTGAAGTCTACAGGGAAAAAACAGCATCAAAGATACAAGGGTCTCTGCAGCTGGTGAAGCCTGCTGAGAAAGATCCCCTTAGGGAGCATGATAGAGAGTCTTTATCTAGCCAGAGTCAGCACTTTCTGCCCAAAGGGAAAACCAGCACTGTACCAGGAAAGGAACAAGTCTGAAGCTTGACCACAAGGACCCTGCAGCATCAGTGAAAACTTTGAGGAACCGGAGACATCAGCAGAGGAACCCTGAATCCTGAGCGTTGGGGTCAGAAACAGGACCAGAGCTGGCTACCAGATGAGTAGCCCACACAACAGACCTGCCGCCAAAACCAGATATAAAATATCAAAGAACATCCTAAGGAAAAGGAAAAGGAAGGGATATTAGGAGATCAGAAATACAAAAAGGAACCTTTTATATTCAGTTATTTAGATACAAGACTTATTCTAATCTTAGCTACATTAATTGCTCCAAAGGTTGAATTGTAGTACAAACCTGATACTTTCATGATTTATTCTTCTGTCACAGAAAATAAACAGATGAATAAAAATTATAAATTTTCTGAAGCACAATACCAGCTGTATAGATAAATACAGTCATAAACACGTCATAGCTACAACATGCTACCACACAATTTGAGGAAGAAATATCTGTAAAAACCAGAGTAGAAGTATCTATAAAGGATATCTAACTGATAATTATTCACTAAAACTTATAATTTCATGTGTCTTCATTAAGAGGAAACTGCAGGAGAAAGAAGGATACAGTGGGAAAAGCATTATATTTTAAAAGCATCTCCCTTATAGAACAGCAAGGTAAAAATTGCTCTGTCATCTTAATGCTGTTTTGCTTTCAATAAATATAGATGTTTTCACAGAAACTAATGAAAACATCCACTGTGTTCCCTCTGATTCACTAGCAATCAAAAGCACTACCTAATTTGCAATATAATGATTTGGAGTATTGACAATCATCCACAAAGATTATTTGGGTTTAATATATTTTGTCTAGTGAGAGTGGGAAACAGCTTTGCCACAGCAGATCATCATCTGTCAGAACTACCATCAACACATTCTAAGTAAGTTTAGTGAACGTAGAAACAGATGGAAATGGACTTTTACAATTCCTTCTTCATTGTTACTGCACCAGCACCTGCAGACACCGATGAAAACCAGCATTGAGCATCCCAAGCCCTAACAAACTTTAAGAAATAATGCCCTGTCAGTCCCCAGGGGGACTGAGCCCTGTATGCCTGCTTGCCCTAGTCCCTGTGAGCAGAGGGTGCGCAGCAAAGTGGGGAGCAGTGGGACAAGAGCAGGACCCTGGCACAAGGCTGGAAGCAGAAGCAGCTGCTACGGAGCAGTTTGCCAGTCCATTCACATCTCCACAACTCCACACAATAGACAGAGCTTGCCTGCGAGTTTGAACAACCAGTTGCATCCAGCATGTGAGATCATGGAGGTGAAAAAAGAGGGAAACAACATCTTAACACACCCATTTCCAATGAAAGTTGATGAGATGCATTCTTAGATAAATCCTTTCCTGTTAGATTTTGGTCAATGTGGTTAGCATGGTGTGGTTTCAATAGTATGAGTAGCCATCAATTTAATCATATTTCAGAGAACTCCCTCAAGTACACATATATGAGGCAGAAATAATGGGACTGAAAAGCTACAGGCTTAATGAAAAATTTAGCAGTCTAAGGGGAGATAGAAAAAGGCAGATTGGAATGAAATTAAAATTGAAGCAAATTCTTAGGTAGCTTTTAGCAAGTACTACGTAAGTGCTATGTTAGTACTAACATTCGTGCAAAATCTGTGTATCAGTTTTTGAGTTCATTTAATAAACACTAACTTTACAGAAAAATGTAGCAATTATGAAGATCTGGAATGTATTTCATAGTAGTTATGATAAGGATCTAACTGTAGGGTTTTCCAGAAATTAATGTTCAATATTAACCTTAAACTTGTGGAACCTTTTTTTTCTTTTCACACCTTTCAACAGACAGATATCAGGTTAGCGAAGGGAAATAACACTGCCACATAGTCTGCTACACACAGTTTCTGTTGGTAGGTTTTTTTCTATTTGGGCAAAATAATTAAATAAATGAGTTCCTGCCAAGTAGTTATAGATACTAAATGGTAGTTATGGTAAAGTGTTTTAACAGCTTTGGCTGAAAATGGGGAGTTATCATATGTGTTATTGTGGGCAGCACTCAGATAATTATTGCAAAATAGTTTCAACAGGAGAATAATTTGTAAATATTTGCTACACTGTCTTTGTTACTCTTCATCAGGAACCTCTCACATAGAAAACCAGAGATGTTTGAAACCTGCTTTTTGTGGTATGATTGAAGTCACTGCATAAAATCCCTTTCTTGGATCTAGTCATCAATTCACACTCTTGCCCTTCGCATCAGCCACTAGCAAAACAACACTTGGTATTGTACATTTGCAGAGCCACCCAAATGGCTAACATAACTCAAGTAAGACCTGTAAATATTGCATAGCTAATAAGGAAACAGATAAATTTCATTTTGCTTTTCTCATTATTCTCTTCACGTGAAGAACATCTTCTGACAGAGAGAACTGCCTTGGACCCAAAAACTTCTTAAGTTAAAGCTTGATGCTTGTCTGTTATAAAAATATTGCATATTATATTCTCTGAATTCTATTGGGATGGTGATTTTCAAACCAAATATGCTTCCATGCACAGGTGGGACTTAACATTCCCCAAACTTGCAGAACACATTAAGACAGCAATTTGAAACATCATCTAAGATTGTGTATGTTATGTCTTTTATTTCTTTTTCTGTGAAGTAATAAGGGACAATAAAAATCCTAGTTATTTGTATAGAAAAGCACCAAATTCTCCCTTTATATTTAAGAAACATTTTTATTGCAGTAGTTCATCATCCCAGTGTTTTAACTAGATCAGAACTGGTTGGAATTCAAACTTCTCTTTTACTAAATACTTTTCCATCCTCTTATATTATTTGAAATACCTGGGCAATATACATGTCCCCATCATTTCACTTGATACCTTTTTTTGAAGGATGAGTTATTATTTCCCTGCCTAACTTATTAATCAGTCTGAGGAATAACAGATATATAATGATTCTAAAATATCATTTGAAGGAGTAGGTAACTACACATCCATCCATCCAACTTTAATATATAAAGAATTTGTTTGGGGTTATTGTGCTATCTTTTACTCTCTTCTCAAGAACAAAGCAGAAGAACTTTCTTCTGCCAACCAACAGAGAATAAATGAAGAATATTTTTAAGTGTTTTAAAATAACATAATACTCAATTGAGTATTCTTCACTGCCAGTATTATAATCAAACCAGTACAGAATTCTTTAGATTAGAAAAGACCTTTAAGATCAAGTCCAGCCATTAACCCAGCACTGCAAAGTTCACCTCTAAACCACGTCCCTAGGTTCCACATGTACACGTCTTTTAAATACCTCCAGGTATGGTAACTCAACCACTTCCGTGGGAAGCCTGTTGCAATGCTTGGCTACTCTTTCAGGGAATAAATTTTTCCTAATATCCAACGTAAACCTCCCCTGGCCCAACTTGAGGCCTTTTTCACTTGTCCTGTCACTTGTTTCTTTCAGACAGTTGTAGAGAGCAATAAATGCCCCTCTGACCTCATTTTCTCTAGACTAATTAACCCAGCTCCCTCAACTCCTCTTCTTCATACTTGAGCTTGGAACCCTTCACCAGTTCCTTTGCCCTTCTCCGGACATGATCCAGCACCTCAATGTGTTTCTTGGAGTATTTAAAAGTAGGGAGTTGTAGAGAGTGATAACTACATGAAAAGAAGTTGTGGATAGGTTGGGGTCAGTCTTTTCTCACTGGTAAGAAGTGACAGGACAAGAGGAAATGGTCTCAAGTTGCATCAGGGCAGCATCAAGCACTGGAACAGGTTGCCCAGGGAAGTGTTGGAATCACCATCCCTGAAGGTATTTAAAAGACTTCTAGATATGGCACATGAAGACATGGTTTAGTAGTAGACCTGGCAGTGTTAGATTAATGGTGACATTCAGTGACCTGAGAGATTTATTCCAACTTTAGCGATTCTATGATTCTATGATCTGCAGCCTTACCACTGCCATGTACTGGAGGACAATCACTGCCTTGGTCCTGCTGGCCACACTATTTCTGATACAACCCAGGATGCCATCAGCCTTCTTAGCCACCTGGGCACACTCTTGGCTCATGTTCAGCTGTGTGTTGACCAGCACAGCCAGATCCTTTTCCTCTGGGCCACTTTCCAACCACTCTGCCCCAAACCTGTAGCTCTGCATGGGGTTGTTGAGACCTAAGAGCAGAATCAGCACTTCACCTTGTTTATCAATTACAATTGGCCCTAGCCCATCGATCCAGCCTTTCCAGAACCCTCTGTAGAGCCTTCCTACCCTCCAGCAGATCAACACTCCTGCTCAACTTGGGCCTCATCTGCAAACTGATTGAGGGTGCCCTCAAGCCCCTCCAGCTCATTGATAAAGACATTAAACAGAGTTGGCCCCAGTACTGAGTCCTGGGGTGACCAGCCACCAGCTGGGTGTAACTCCACAAATGACTGGCCACCAGCTGGATGTAACTCCATTCACCACCACTCACTGGGCCTGGCCATCCAGCCAGTTTTTTACCCAGTGAACAGTGTACCCATCCAAGCCTTGAGCAGCCAGTTTCTCCAGAAGAATACTGTGGGAAATGGTGTACTTACATTTAGATGAAGTTGATTACTCCACTGACCAATTACTTTGTATTCTGTACTCTTGTTGGTGATTTGATATTGAAAAATATCATAGCGCCCAGGAGCATCTCCATTTTCATTGAAGACAACAGGTGTTCCAGCACTCCCTGAAAAAAATTAAAAAGCAATTAGGACAAATACCTTTAGAGCAATTTAAAAAAAAATATGTTAAAGGAAAAATAATAATTAGAGATTGATCAGGTTCTTCATTGTGCAAGTCTAGTAGGATAATAAATTAAAAACTCACAAAGAGAAAATGTTTATTATTATCATCATCAAAAATCTACCCTATCTATGACTCCATGAAAATAATTTTAAAATATGATCTTTTGCAATATTTTTTTTCTGGTTGGCAGGTTGGGTTTTTTTGTGTGTGTGTATTCCAGAACATTAGGAAATTCTGGGATAAAACAGAAGTGCAGAAATTCCTTTTGACATGCAGAAAGGCATATTTGCACTTCAGGATGTGTATACAGTGCAGTAGGTACAAAATAGCAATCTTGTAATAAACTACATTAAAAATTTCCCTGTTAAGTATTAAAATAAAATTAATATCATCAATTTAGGAGCCAACACTCATAAAAGACCTTGGGATGCAAGTGTTTAAATTGGGTCACAGTAATATGGTAAGTTTCTAGCACTGACCACCTGTGTAAAAGTGTTTTATCAAAATGAATTAAGGACAGCAACTGTGCTTATTGCTCTCTCCTCTATACGTGACACTGCCTGACAGAAAGGGCCATTACTGAAGCTGTCAAAAGTTATAAAACAACACCCTGTTCTTAGTTCGATCAATGAAACATTCAAAGACTGAAACCAACATATCTACCTTGGCAACCAGGTTAGCCAAATTAGAACATATTTTGATGAATTCCCTCAAGGTGACATCAAGGATCTGTACTCCTACAGAGATCTTCAAAAACTACACAATGTCATTTTCACCCATTCCTCACATTCATAAATATAGGTGAATGATATTTATAGTTAAGGTCCATTAAAGAAAAACTCAAGTTTTATTTCAGTGACTGGATATTAAATCTTTACTGAGAGAAAAACCCAAACCACCAAAAAATGCACTCCACAATGTTTTCATATTTCCCCACGGAAACAACCATGAAAGGATTATCCGGTTAATAGTAAATTGCTACAGTATAACACATGCTAATGTAGCACCTAGAGGTACTGAGTCTACTGTGAGTGATTTCCAGAGAATGCAAAAAAAAAAAGCTCAGAATTCTAGATACATATCAAGTAGAAGCTAGCTAGTAGAAGTGGGAACAGCATTCTATACACACCAGAATTTCAACATAAATACTTCTTGTATGTCTGTCTGTCTCTCTCCCATAAAGTATTTTGTTCTCTTGCTTTGTATAGCAGCTTTCATATAAAACCGATATCCAGTGAAATAAACTGTGTTTTGAGAGTGACAAGTGGTGCATTGAATGCGGTGCCAATTTCACAGTTCTGCCAGCAAAAGTCTGGCTGCAAAAATTCGACATGAGCACCCATGGAAGAAGAGTATCAAAAATTTATGTGTGATAAAGACTTAAGACCCTATGAAGAGAGAAGAGACTCAACAGAAAATTTTGGAAAGTTTTTCATGCTTTGCTCTCAATTCTTTTGACAGAATGAAGGGCGAGAAAAATGCCAGTCTACAATCTTCCAAGCAATGAAATTATTGCAGTTATGGAGGTAACCTTCAAAATATTACTCTTGAGTAATGATGGAATTCATTTTTCCACTCAGCAGCCTTTAAAGAGCTCATGGAAAGAACTGTTAATTTTACAAATGGATAGGAAATGTCCTTTGTATCAGTTAAGACCAATGGGAACTTAAAACATTATTATTCTCAGCAATAACAGTGAGATCTGTTTTCAGAAATATCATCTTTTTTGGGGTTTAGTTTGGGTTGGGTTGTGTTTTTTTAATAGAAAAACATAGTTACTAACTTATTTTGATATCTGTTTCTGAAGTCTCTGTTTGCTAAGTAAAGGATATATTTACTTATTGTAGATATAACCTGGTACTGAAACAAATTCACCCTCCTCCTTCCCAGTTTACAGCCAGCAGCACTAAACAGCTCTGGGTCTCTGGCTGTTAAATTAGCTAAACATTTCTGAAGCGATGTATGTGTGACCTCAGCTGTTTATGGGTCTTTCAAAATGCAGGTTAAATTAACAAGAAATGTTATTTAGCGAAGAAAAAAAATGTAAAATGCATGAGGTTTTTTATTCAGAATCAAGGATGTAATGGACCCTTTTGAATTTTCAGTGCCTTACACAGATATCAAGGGGGACCCTTTCTGATGAACAACTGTTTTATGACAGGTCCTTTGTGCATTGGACTTGAAAATTCACATTCTTCTGAAGAAATCTTTGAACATGTACCTTGATGTTCTTGAGACGCTGCTCAGCAACTACCTTATCCTACACGTGCCTACTTCATCAAGTTATATTTCACATAATTCTAAAACTTCCTCCCTCCTACTGCAAACTGCAATATTAGTTCCCTGTGAGGTTACAGCATGCACTTGCCTAGATGCTTTCTGGTGAAGTTATTCCCTTTACGTTTCAGGAAGTGGAAAAGAAGTGGATTGACTTGAAAATCACAAGTTCATGTTCAGTAGTGGCCAACTGCATATAAAAGTGATTAATCTATAAAGGTTCTTAAATTAAGATCAGTGGTGAGCTTTTATTTAAAAAAAAAATTATTAAATTAAATAAACACTCTTGGATTTTTCTTCTATGAAAATCTCTAAAAAATTTATTTCTTGTGGAGAACTGCTACTTCAGCACCTTGACAAAAAAATGTAGAAAAGTGCAGAAAATGCAGAAAAGTGCTTCTGCTGATAAGTCTCACAACTGCCATTTACAGAATCTTCCAACTCCAGTGGCACTGATTTAATTAAGAAGTTTGATAAAAATCCTTCATTTCATCAGATTTGGATGGATATTAATTTTTTTTTAAATGAAATTAAAATTACTTTAGCTGATTCTTCATCCTTTCAGCTGCCCCACATAGGCTACTTTATCTATTATGAATCTAATGAAAAGGCATGGATACAAGGGTATGTTTAGGTGAATGGAAGTCAAGTAGTTTATTGTACACTATAATACAGTTAATATTGTGTATCGAAAACTTCAGAACGCATCATCTGTTAGAATTTGGCTTTACTAAAAGGCTCCTCAGATTTATATTATTTCATTATTTCATGCAATTATTTTCAAATACTAGAATTAGGGATTCAGATCTTTTTTTTCTTTTAATGATAATTTCATTTTAATTAGTTGTTAAAAAGAAAAAGTACTATGGAGCTGCACATGAAATAATTGTTCTCAGGAAGTAGAAAGAGGGAGAATAACAAATTTGAACTTTCAGTACCAAGAGTTCCCAGAGAAGAAGAATATATTTGTAAAATTAAACAAGAAATTTATCACTGATAAATATTTCAATGAGACAAATTAAGTAGAAGGTTGAAATGGAATAAATGGGAAGAGTAAATACAAGCTGTTATAACATTTAGTGCTTGAAAAAAACCCACAGAAAACTATAAACAACTAATCAGAACTAACAAAACTTAATTTGTCATTGTCAGTCTGTCAGACAGAAGAAGAATACACTCTGTATCATTCTAGGTAAGGTTTGTGATAAATGAAGCTGTTATCTTCTCCATCTCCACACAGCACACATTTCCAATCAATGAGCAATGTGGTTAGTAAAATAATAAACAATGATTGTCTTACACCTATTCAAACTCTGAAAAGACTGTTCTTCACGGTTATCCTACATGTCTCAGTTCAAGATTAGGACCATAAAACAGGATTTCATCCAGTTGCTGTAAACGCAGGCCTTTAATGACATTTTAAATATCGTAAGATGCTGGAGACATCCACGCAGATATGCAGAATCTGCGTATGACAGAGAATCTGTGCCTTTCAGAGGCAGCAGCTGGAGGCCAGATGGATACCCTGGAGTATCTTAAATGGCATTCCATGCCCACATTTAGGCAATTTATCTTACCACAGGGTAGATTCTAGCTGTTCATGTACAAATGAAACAGAATGAAAGAGAAACTGAGTGCTACAAAAAATGAATTATACAGATTTGGGGCATATGTAATGTAAATTATGGTGGTATTCCCTACGAGGCTTATAGAGAAAGTAAAAAATTTGGTATTAAAGAAACCTGATATAAATCGATTCCAGGTCAGGCAGTACAACTTTATATTATTGAAGGTGCTGGACAAGAACTTTAGCTGTGATTCTGCAGAGAAGGGTATCATTTGATGTCTTGGTCTTCAGCACAGCGAATAATTAAAATTGTGTATTTCTGTGAAAGGAACAGTTCATTCCACCTTTGTATGGGAACATCAGTTAGGGCAGGTGCCATGAGCATAAATAACAAGTAGTGCTTTTTTCCTTACAGAATGTATTAGAACTTCTTGCCACAGCAAGCACAGAGACACAATGTCTCATAAAACCTACCCTAAGATGAATAAAATTCAGAGATGAGACTCACTGGATATTAAAAGCAGTGATCTAGATGCAAACTCTGATTCATACAGTCCTTCAGCAAGAATATATAGGAGAAAAATTCATTTACATTTTCCTTGTTCCCTACATTCTCTCCCTCAGCATCTTCTATTGGCCCTTCTCAGTAAATGTACTACAGTGGTGATTTTTTTTTCTTCTTATCCTCTAGCAAATAATGCTTGCCTCAGAATATGAAAGAGCAGAACTCTAACTCCTCTCCCTACAGCACCTTGAGTCTACTATCAGACAATATATGCACCTGCAATACAACTCCTTTAAAATTGGTAGACACCAGTCCTGCTATGGTGACTTAGTATTGGGAACACAGTTTTACATCTCTCAGTCTGGGCTCCTCCCCATTCTTCTCTGTTCAGCAGGGCTATACTTCTACCTTCACCTCTCCTCCTAGAGGTGGGGCAATGTGAATGACTTTCCCTGCTCCACTGCTAACAGGAAGGGTAGGAGATGTAGATGAGCTACTTCACAGGTAGGTGCTACAGCTACATTAGAACCAAAGCCTTGTCAGAAACCTCCATCAGTCCCAGGAAAAGAATGTGATGAAGGAGGTTCTGATGGGGAAGAAACTCTTAAGGGACAGAAAATGAGCCCCTTTGCCCCTTCCCTGCCATCTTGTCTTTGTTTCTTTCACCTCCGGAAAATGGATAGCTCTGTCCATGCTTGACATAGTAGTAGGGAGGGCATTTTGAGGAGTAGAGAGGAGACAGAGAGTGCGAAAAAACCCTTGCTGTTCCCTACATGTAGCCAAAAAAGATCAATGCCACTATCATATTTGAAAGAATCCAGACTCTTTTTATTCTGTACTCAGAAAATCCGTAGAGACAGGTTTCACCCTAAAATCTATGGCATACATTGCATTCCAGAGAATACTGATCCAGTTCTGCAGCTGAAGAACCCAGCAGTCAAAAACAGCTCAGGGAATGGACATTGTATACAATAGGGACAGATAACTTAATGCCCTAAAACTCAACATATGGTATAAAATTCAACTGAAAGATAAATACTACTCTAGAAACATCCTAAAATAGTAGCAAGGTGATATGACATTATCTAGTACCATCTAACAGCTTATACTGGAAGTACAAGCTGTATAAGAGTGTAAGACTATAAGAAGGTAGTTATGTTTTGGGGGTAACAGCTATAAAAATGTGTGAATAGATGCATAAAATTTTGTTTGCATGGTATTATAGACTGGATAGTATCAAATGTTCTTGGTGGAAATGTTCATGGTTATGATTCTTATGATTTAAAAAAAAAAAAAAAGCTTACACATATGCTGGGAAGTAAGTGGGAGTGAAAGTGCAAAGAATCTTTTCCACAAATATAACTGCAAGGAATTTGTTTTAGTATTGCCAAAATGAATACACTGCAAGTAGACACAGATTTCTTTATTGAATCATGGTCACCTGAAGACCCCAGAAACACAATCACACAATATACGCCTAGATTAAAAGAGTCTTCATATCATTTATTCCTATTCTCGTGATTCCTCAGGCAAAAAACCTCTTCCAAGAAGCTGTAGCTATATAGTGCCATTTGAAGAGATCAGAAGAGGTTGGGGGCATCCAAGATTTTCTGCAGCTTTTGGTTACCTAAAAGTCTAATTACTATGTTTAAGAAGCACAGAACAACTCTATTATGACCATAAATATGGCCATCAGTTTATCTGAGGGTATATATGGACACATCAAGACATATTTGAGAACTACATGGCATGAAGAGCTTGGGTGAACCCTGCCTGCATCTGTCCTCAGCAGTAGCCAGTCTCCATTGCCTCGTGAGATACTGAGGATCATAGTTATTCTGCTTTTTCCATTTTTCCTGCTTCGGGGCACCATTTGGGAAGGGTGTTGTGGTGCTTCCCCCATCCTCTTTTTTTTTTTTTTTTTTTTTTTGGTGTGGGGGGAGTTTCATTTTGCTAGTCCCAGAAAGATGTATTTCAGCACTGCTGACTTCTGTAACATTTTGTTGTCACATTTCAGGTAAGAGCCTATCAAGCTGACAATTGGCAGAGTGTCTTGCAGATGATAGCAGATGATACCAGATTTTTCTCATCAGCTTTTTCTAATTTCAAGGCAGAAATGGGTTACAGCTGTTCCGCTTCAGACCCCAGTCTAAGCATTTACTTCAGGCCAGGATGAGAACATGTCAAGCAAACACATACACAGCTCTGTGAACTTCAGAAGTCAAAAGTGCTTCAGATAAAGAAACAACTTTAGTGAATATTAGTAACTCACAAGTGCCTGTACAGTCTCAGAATGAAAGATTTCTTCCCTCTCTGCTCCAGAACAATACTGGTACTGAACCATGTGAGAGAAAGATGTGAAACTCAGTGAAAGCCCTGCTCAAAAGGTGGTGGAACTCATACAAGGAAGACAAAAACATCCACACAGTACTACAGGAATCAATACAGACTGATGCACAGGAACTAGTTAAACTGCAAGGGATGTCTGCAGAAAAAGTGTGTGTCTGAAGAGCCATCTATATTTCCAGGTGCTGTTGGACAGAAGTTTTTAAGAGTTTGTTCAGCTTCTCAAGCAACTCTTCTGTACTAATAGATTCCTGAGGCCAATGGAAGGCCATTAAAAGTGCTTCGGCTCAGGTGATAACAGCCTGGGGAGCAAGGCAGCATCCTAGTGAGTAAGGA
Organism: Neopelma chrysocephalum; assembly: GCF_003984885.1. Lineage (NCBI taxonomy): Eukaryota > Metazoa > Chordata > Aves > Passeriformes > Pipridae > Neopelma > Neopelma chrysocephalum. The sequence continues at coordinate 3,407,559 of NW_020897704.1, forward strand.
TTTCCATTTCTCTTGGAAATCCTAGACCATGGTCACAGTTCTCAGATAGCAAAATGTGATCCATCACGCTAATACTGATATGTAATGACTGTGGTATTTCTTGTCTGAGCTTTCATTATTTTTCCAGAAATTATATATTGCTAGAATAAAAATGAACAGAAAACAAACAAACAAACAAAACCATTGTTGGATAATCATAGCTGAAATAATGGATTGCAAAGAGAATGAAGGAATTAAACAATATCCTATCTAAGGCTTATATGAAGTGTAGTTAGTTTACAAAAAAAAAAAAACACCAAAACCCCAACATCCAACGTACAAATCCACAGCCAAAAGCGATTAGCTATGAGAATGTTCTGAAAGCACATACATAATTTAAGACTTCTCAAACAAGACACATCTGCGTCCTTAACGCTGTCTCATTGGGATTGTCATTACGTAACAGACATTAGTCCATTAACATTTAGTTAACAGACACTTGAAACATAAATGCTATTTTTTCTCTGTCTAACCAAGCTCCACTCAGTATTTTCCTTCATATGCAGTTTATTATGACCAATGTATTCTCAGTTACCCATGAGGCTAGTTCATCTCACTGAACAAGGTCCTATCTGACATTAAGCTATTTTTTGTTTTTCCCTGAGTGCAATAAGCTGTTTGATAGTTAAAATAATTAAGCAGATTAGAAGTATATCAGGGCATTTCCTAATATTTATTTCTATCAGTTGGAAGGGACCAAAACCAACCTTCCTTCCAGCACTTCAGCTGAGGTTTACACTCTGATGTTTAGAGAGGACTAAGCTCCAAAGTGGAACTGTTAAATATCCATAACACATTTTGTAGCTAGATTTCTTTTGCACAGTCTACATTGAAAATGAACTAACTCACACAACCATGCACACATACACACAGAGTTTCAGGTCATGCTTCAATTACCACAAAAGATTTGGAGAGAGGCATCGAGCAGAAACATCACTGTCTGAATCTCAGCTTTTCCGAAGTATCCAAGGTAAGGTTGTTTCAGGTTCATGATCTTGTCATGTTTTATTCTCTAATGTTTCCAGAATGCAAAACCGTCTAATAGAATTCTAATAAATACTACATTATTCATTAGAGTACTACCTTGTGCCAGAAAGAAGGGCAAGACTACAAAGTGGTTACTGAGAAGTCTGATGTGCTAAAACAAGGAAAAAATGTTTGAAATTCCTGAGTCCTTCAATCCTGCATGGCAATAATTAATATATTGGAGTCAAAGGATAAGTAATTTATAGGTTTTTACTAGCTTTTTTCTTTGTAATTACAACAACCATTAACAAGCAACTGGTGTCCAGTAAAAATTTACTCTGTTGCTATGGTTATTTTAAGATAATTGTAGTCTCCAAATACATAAAACTATATTAATGCTATAAAACATTTAAGAAGTAATTTTAGTCTACAGTGTTTTACAAGCAGTTTACAGGTCACAGTCTTACTGAGTAACTTACTTAAATTTGGAAGTAATTTAAGACATCTGTAGCCTATATACTCCCACTCTTCCCACTTTTAAAGACCCTACTTTAGAGATCATATTTCAGGAGGTCAGTCCATGGAATCTTTCAGTATAAACTTTTCAGAAATTTATATGCCAATGTTTATACTAATTTTATATCTTTATGGTTGTTGTGAAGGAGTATAACTGATTTTTTTTCACTGACTCTTGCCTAGGATACAAGTTTATTCACCTGCTAACATGGATCATGTTAGAAGCTGTCAGTATCTGGGACAGTAATTTACTTTTATCGAAGAAAAACAAATCCATATGAGAAGAACAATATATTTTCTGAACAGCTAATCTCTCCATCCAAGGAGACTGGTGATGAGTGCATTTCATTAGTACATTTTTACAGGTGCAGTTCTGTATTAATGTTAGTGAACACAGGCCATATTGCTAATGCAGTAAAGAGTCAGGTTGTACACCTAAATCTTGTCTACTGCTATGAGAAATTCACATTCCAAAAAGTAGAAATACTAACCACTAACATTTTTAGTATTACTGAAATTTTATGGCTAATCTCAAAAAACTTCATTTTGGAGCCCAGGTACTAGGTTCATGTAATGTGAAAGAATATCTTTAGCTTGCTTTAAAAAGTTCTGAATTCTCAGGGCCATGGAGAAAAGCTTTCATATGCAGCCAAACTTCTAGTCAAAAAAGCAGATGGTGCAAAAGAAATGCTCCAAGAATATATTTAATCTTAGAATTTTAAGGCTTCTTTGGGGGCCTTACTCAAGACATCTGAACTCATGGTATTGGAACACTTAGTTATAGTAAGTGATATATTGAAAAATTATAACATTAGACATCCCTCAAATCTTGGCATTATCTTCCCTATGTAACTAAAGTATGTAATGATTGAAAGGCTTATACTAGTTACTTAAATTGGGTTTGCAACTAATTTGCGTTGTGGAAAAAACACACAAGTTTTAAAAAATCAAAAACGCAAGAGAGATATTTTATAGATGTGTTTGGCTCAAAATTTCTAAAATAAATCTTTCTAGTTTATCACAGTACAGTGACAGTCACATAAAAACATACATCCACCTTTTCTTTCTCTTGCCACAGTTATCAAGGCTTTTAAGATTTAATATGCTGGTTTGGTTTAAAGTCCTAAAAAAAGATACTATTTGAAAATAAAATAGACACCGTTCTTCTCTCAAATTGTACTCAACAGTATTAATAGTAATGATACTGTCCTGCTTGTCACAAATGCGTTGTTTTATCTGATTTAAATGTCATTAGTCCTATCGAAAGCTCATGGAGTGCAGGGACTTATGGAATTGTCAAGAGATGAAGTCACATTCTTTGAGCTGGCAAAAGGTGTGCCTGACAAGAGGGTTGAACCCAAGAATAATAGGTTGAAAAAGAGACTCACATACCAACAGAAGGAAAAAAAGAAAACAAACAAACACTCAAATAAACAAACAAACAAAAACCAAAGAAAAAAGAGCATCTTGCTCCTGGTGCTACTATTCAGAAAAAACAAAAATAAGCTTTTAGAACTGACTTGAAGAAAATGTTAATTGGGTTGTCAAATTCATCTGGTTATGCCCAGGTGTCCATAATCTAAGATCATGGCATTTAAAAATAATTCATAATTTAAAGTTTAGTACCTAGTTAGTTAAGTGCAGTTATTGGAACTCATATAGCCATAGTTTATCTCAGGTATTTAATGTAAGCAGAGTCTTCCCAGCTGTTTGAATCCTTGTGAAGTCTCTAATAATAGCCACAGAAAACAGCATTGTGTGCTTACTTGTCATCATGCACAAGTTCGATTTTTTAAATGTCAGTAAATCTAGTGTTTTCGCTGATAACTATGATGCAATATGAAGATTTAACTACTACTATTAAGTATTTCAAAAACCACATAAAGCCCCTAATTTCCCAATTGTAGCTCTACCTGCTTAAAATAAATTAATCATTCTTGCGGGTGGTTGGAGGAAATGTTCTCATTTGTTATTGCAGTAGGTATGTGCAAGATACCTGGCAGACATAAACTGGAAAAGGTGTTGTATAGATTCTCATTTCCTTTAGCAATGTCCCTGTAAGAAAGTTGGATTTCTGTACCCTGTAAGAGTAAAAATCAATATTTGCCCCGCAGCCTTTAGAACAGAACAAATCACTTAAAAAAAAAAAAAGTAATTTTTTTTGGTCCAAATTTTGGTGTTATTTAGAAGATAATAAAAGCAAAGGATGATAATGGGCATTTCTGCTTACTATGACCTGAGCAAGCACAATGGGACACAGCCTGTGCTAATTATTACAACTTGTACAAGCTTTAGTCACAGTTACATCTATGTATCCATAGGTAATGTTAAGTCCAAAGAGATAAAGATTCAGGATTTGATGATCTCATTGTGTGAACTGCAGCTAACACTATACATGACCAGTATTTGAGATTTTTAATCCCATTCAATGGTTTCATAAAAAGATGATTTACCGACTAGTTCCCTCCCAAATCCTTACAAAGACAGGACTCTAGATGCTGATCTTACAGAAACTGCCAAAGAGTTAGAAAAATTGCTTCAAGGAAGGATTCTACCCCAGAGAAACAATACTGTGTTATTACCACAGCCTGTCAGATTTCAGCTGCTTTCTCTTATAGTAAAAACTCCATCAATTCAGCCCACGGAAATATTGCTGCTTTCCATGCCCATATCACAGACCCTTGGAACAATGGCTTTATCACCCATCAAAATTCCAATAAAATAAGAAAAACCAAACCACGATTTTTTATTCATGAAAATATTACAAAGCCTTTTCAGATTCTTAAACTATTCTATCTCTGCAGTTATTTGAAGCCTTTTGTTTTAAGGATAAGTTGATATATGAAGTATGTAGTTGCATCCTAAGTTAAATAAAAAAAGTAATGCACATAAAATCCTTTTTTCTAGAATGTCATCAGGTTTTTTTGCTGTTTCTAGAGTCCAAGAAGTCTTAGGTCATATTTGTAGCTGATTGTCCCAACACATCTAGGCAGGAAAGGCTGCAGGAAGGTATCCCTGAGCTTCTTCAGAGGAGCCAAAACCCCCTTATACTATAGTGCACTGTACCTTAGCAGCACAATGTCCACAACCAGCACAGTTTTGTTAGTACCATGTTGGGTCAGGTTCAGCCAGCCTCATGTCCCAGCACTGTATTCTCATCTGCATTGTGACATCTGAAAATATCATATGCAGTTCTGCAGGGTTTAGAGGTTTTTTATGCAATCAGTGTAAATTCTCCAGGTGTCCAGGTGCCAAACTGAGAATTTTCACCTCTCTTGGAGTCAGAGTATATGCATTCACGTGCCAAGGTTCAGACAGAGTGGTCTCACCTGATGATTATGCAAGATCATCCCTCATACCTGTCAGATGATGTTTCACATTTTGCCTTCTATGGCTCTTTTTCCACTCTCTTTCTCACTTTGACATTTTTTGTTTTAACATAAAATCCTGTTCTGGTCATTGCATTCCGTTCTTGCTCTGCTTTAATTTCTTGTCACTTTTTTCTTTAGGATGGCTCTCTATCAGAAGAACAAAATCAAGCAATGGAGGAGAGTTCAGCTTCATAAAGGGTTCTTGAATAAATACAGGTAATCACCAAAATCATGAGTTGCTTTCTTGAGAAACATTCTCCAGAAATCCATCCATCTAAACTGATTTCCACCAGCTCACAGTCTGATGGATTCATTTCAATGAAAAAAATGGTGTTTCATTGAGCAAAGCAAAGATAATTTGTGATAGGTCATTCATGACCCAAAAATCTGTCCAGAAAGCAGTTGATTCACAGTATCATATTTATAACCTGTGTCCAGATGTTAAAATACTAAAGCAAAGTTAAAAATAAAAATCCCAAACCAACCTACAACCAAAAAAACAAACAAACAAATAAACCAGAAACCAAACACCTCTCCTATTTTGCAAAAAGGCACTTACAAATGCCTAGTCATTGAGAAGATTTTCTTTACAGATATAATCCAACATATTAAAAAGGCTTCAGACTTTTTATACAGGCTCCCTACAGCTTCAATAAGCTCTATAAAAGAAGAGCCTATTTTGCTTCAGTCAAGCTATTCATGGAAGCTAAAATCCACCTGTACACCATCTGCTCCAGGATTGAGAATGTGAAGTAATGAAGAACATTTAGAAGAGCAGGACAAGGATTCAAAACACCACAAAGAGAGCATCACAGTATCCATCTAGGTCTATAATGATCATTTCCTAATACAGAGACCTAAATCTAGTCAGTGATGCATGGTAATATATGAAAACACAGTGTTTAACACCTGCAGCAACACATCTCAACTGTGATATGCTGCAGGTATTAGACTCCCAAGTCCTATAAAATTAATCACATTCTGCTTATTTAAATATTCCCCTAGTGTTCATATAGAGTATTTCTTCTGGGTCAAAAATAGAAGTAAGGAATTTTTGCCATTTGCTTCTGCTGAACAAATTTCACTCTTTGTCTGTAAATTGTCATGTAATGTACATGTTAAGGTACAAAATTAAATGATCTTTTTTAGGATTGCTTTATATCATGGTGAGAAAATAATCTTTAGCAATATATTTTAACTTTAAAGCTCTTTGAGTCTAATAGCACAATAGAAATAATGTAACCAAATTTGAACTGAGGACGTTATTACTAAATTCATATTTTCTAATATTTCTTGTATTTCTTTAAAAAAAATCCTGTAGTAAATATTTTTAAAGATAAAGAAATACCTATCAAATGACTCTTCATACCAGAACTTAGAAATAGATTTAAACATAGATTTATTTTTATTTAAATAACCATCAACCAAAAATCTTTTTCAATGAAGTGTGGCTTTTCACTGAAAATTTTCAATTTTTTTTTCAATAAAATTCTAAGAGGCTTTTGAATTAAAAACAAAAAAGTGTTTTATTAAGATAACATCAATTAATATAAAACTATGCATATTTAAAGAAAAAGAAATTGAGTTAAAACTGGATGCACTGCATTAAAAAAAAACAAAACACAAAACCAAAAACAAAACAAAAGAAAAAAACCCAACCAAACAAAAAAAACCACAAAGAGTGCTAACTGTTCCATTCTACAACAGTAAGATACTTCGTTGTAAGGTTTTGCTCACAATAGAGTAGAATTGTTGAAAACCTCAGAAAAAAAGCAAACAAACCACATCCTTACATGCTTGAGATTTCTGGCACTGTGCAAAAGGTTGAGCTAACCTTGGAGTAAGCAGAATAAACTTTGTAAGCTTTTTTGAACTACACACATCATCTAAACCTTCAGCAACTTACTTATTACCAATTTTAGCAGTTTTTTGTATCAATTTTTACCACTTTTTGCAAATTAGGTAATTTGTGTAAAATTTTATCAGAAATTAGTGCACATTGGTCTTCAGAGGCATGAAACTCCATTTATCTGGCCTCCTAATTGCACACAAGGAATGCATAATTGAACTGTGAAAGCTGTTTGTTATAACCTATTACATTAACCCACTTAATATTAATAAGTATGTCACATGTATCATATCTCTGCAAGAAGTAAAAGCAAATGAAGGAATTTTAACTCTCCTCATGTTGTGCAGTATAACAGAAGTGACTCAAACAAATCCTTTTTCACCTTAATACAACATAAAAAGGACATGGACCTGCTGGAGTGAGTCAAGAGGAGCGCAATGGGGATGATAGAGGGATGGAGCACCTCTCCTATGAAGACAGTCTGAGGCAGTTGTTCGGCCTGGAGAAGAGAAGGCTCCAGGGAGGCCTAGTTGGAGCCTTCAAGTACCTAAAGGAGCCTTCAAGATAGCTGGAAAAGAGACTTTTTACGAGTGTATGTAGTGACAGAACAAGGGGGAATGGCTTTAAACTGAAAGCAGATAGGTTTAGACATTAGGAAGAAACTCTTCCCTGTGATGCTGGTGAGGCACTGAAACAGGTTGTCCAGAGAAGCTGTGGTTGCCCCATCCCTGGAAGTGTTCAAGGCCAGCTTGGATGGGGCTCTGAGCAACCTGTTGTAGTGGAAGGTGCCCCTACCCATGGCAAGGGGGTTGAAACCCGTTGATCTTTAAAGTCCTTTCCAGCACAGATCATTCTATGATTCTATGATAAATTCATAATTTTATTCTTAATTGAGAAATCCAAGGGTCTGGTTTTCATGGTGTTTTAGTGTTTGGTTTATATGCAGTGAATTATCAAGTGGAGAAAATATATAATCAAAATAAGCAAATAAAGAAACCTTTATCATTTACAGATATAATTTTTCAAGTACAAATAAAAAAAGCCCCTTTCCCAGATATTACCTTTTAGTGTTTAGTATTTAATACTAAATTGCAGAAACAGGCTCATAAAAATCTGAGTAATGCTCACAGAAAGGCCAATAAAGTAAATTCTAGTTAGATAGGCTTCAAAATTCAAAATGATGGTTTGTTAAAATTTACTGCATATTTCCTCTTTACAAAGGGATGCTGCTGGCATAGCAGTACATAGACATCCTCTTGGTTATTGAGTACAGTTTCAAAGACATGCTGTGTACTTTATTATTATAAGGGACACAGTGACACTCTTTAGACTGTGCTTTCCAGGGCTTGTCAAATAAGCTAATGATTTTTTTTTTCTAGTAATGTCAATAGCAGGGAAAAGAACAAACATGCTTGCCTGGAGCTTTAAAACACAAAGAACTTTATACTGAGGCTAGAATGCACATTAGGTTCGATGCAGGGAAGAGGAAAGTGAACCCATGTAGATATATACGTGGAAATGACCCATTTTTATATGCAGTCTATGCCATGCTGACTAACATCCCTGTTCATTGACTTGTACATATTTTGACAGATGATGTCTTTAGACCACAGCCGGCTGAAACAAATGCATTGTAAACAGTAACACAAGGACTAGATAAACTATCAAAAAATTTACTGTGATATAACAAATGCAGTAGATTTTGGAATAGTTGTATTTTCCCCAAAATTTTTATAATGCATAAATGAAACTGATAAAGCCATTATCTTCCATCAGAAGTTTGTCTGAATACAGAAATTGGGATAAATCAGTTTCTAATAAGGAGCTGTTTCTCATTTGGCAGTGTAGACTCTATCACACAATAGCAAAACCTGATTGTTGTAGTCAACTCCAATCTGTGGACAGTGCCAAGTTCACTGAAACGGAAAAGTCAGATAGAGCTATTTTTTGCATCTAGCTCTCTGTATCAAATTTTTTATCAGAAGAAGAAATTTATGTAGATAAAAGGATTCTTCATTTTTTAACAGCATTTCTTTTCTAGGAACAGTCATGTCTGCTATTTAAAAATGAAAGTCATGATTTTTGATGAACATTTTTTTGTGCTTTCAAGGGAGGGCAAATTAAAAATATTTCCACAGACCAAAAAAGAAGTTAAGGAACATTGCCTGTTTTACAGTAAAGTTCGAAGTGACTATAAAAGGAAGGACAAGCAGAAGGGTAGAAAAAATCACAATACACTTAGGGCAATATTAACTGCTGGAAAAAACGCTTAAAGACAAATACTTCAAATTGTACTGGGTATCTCCGAATTTTTGTAGTCATTTTGGATTCACATTTACTTTTATCTCAGACAAACAAATTGTCTCCATTCTTAAATGGAAAGTTGTAGAAATGAGAACAGAATTGTACAACATTTTTTCCACCCTTAATGCCTTCTGTGCAAAAATTTATGTTGTAAATGACAAATCATGAGACTAAAGCCAAACATCTTTGAGTGGAAAGGAAGAAAGAAGGCTGCAGTAAAGAATATTGCCAATAAGCTTATTCTCTGAGTCTTTTAAACACTTTCAGTATTTTGTTTTCTCTTTCATCGTATATTTTAGCCTAACATCTGCATGTTTACACATCTACAGTATTGAAATTCTTAGTTCAGTGCAGTTAAGTCCTGAAATTTTTTTCAATTTTTTTTTCTTTCATTACAGAATAGGAAAGTTGCTGTTTCACTACCACATAAAAATTGCAGAATTTATAATTTTCAACAAGTAATTTTAGGAACTAAGTTAAAATTTAAAATGGAAAATTTAGGAGCATTATTTAATCATTCTCTCACATACGTAATATTAGCTAAAACTGTTTAAAGTTTAGCTAATATATCAAAATTATTCTCCTACATATTGGACAGATAGAAGATGCAGTTCATGAAAGTTCATGAAAGACTTTTGCTCAATATCAGGCAGCTCAGGACGAGAAGTGTCATGATTTTATTTTATTTATAAAACCCAAAACTCGGCATTTTAAATTAAAGAATTTTTTTAAGTCCCAAGTTTCTCACCTGTACCCACCATTCATATTAATCATATGAATCATTTTAGTAACATAAAGGGCTTTCAATAATCCTGAAGTCAACACAAGCTAATTTTCTTTTTATTTATCATGACTATTTTTTAGACACAGTCAAATATCCAGGCCATAAATAAGTTTTACATTTAGAACAAAGTGTAATCTGCTGTACAAGACTGTTGTTGACATAATTCAAAGTACAGGTCAGACACTAACCCAACAAATCATTAACATACAAAACCTTAGCTAATAAATTCATTTTAAGCTGTCCTCCTGTTAGTACCCCAAAAGAAATATCCATTGTTTTTGGGTTTTCTTACTCATGCTTATCCCCTACTTACTTTTCTGTTCACACGGTAAATATTCAAATTTCAGAAGTACAAGACATTTAACTGTGGTGCTTTAATATATTATTGAAAATAAATTTTCCCCTAGAAAGTACCTATAAATCCGGCAAGAGAAAATAGCAGGAGAGATACTAGCATGTACTTTCCCTTGTTCTTGCTGAACATGGTAGGATAGTTTGCTTTCTTTTATGTCTTACATTAAAACAGGTGGCCCTTAAGTTTTACCATGAAAACTGCTAAGTTTTTAACACCCCTAGACTTCTACCCAAGCAACTTAGTTAATCACCAGCTTCCCACATTTCTGTCATCTCTCTGGCCATTCTGCAAGGTACAGAATGTATGCCATGAAAAAGTAATATTAAGGGATTACACCTATCAGCTCAGGCTGAATATTTTGGAGTCTGAAATATCATTTTCAGAGAATATTCAGGTGACAAAAGATAAGCCCACTGAAAGGAGGGATTTGGTTTGTCTAACTTATTTAAAGAATGAAAGACCTAAAGCTACCCTCTGGTATCTCAAGGCAAGATGCAGGAAGACAGTTCATTGTGCTCACATTTTTGCTACATGGAAGTAACTTCCAAGCTTAAACTTTGATTTGTCTTTGTTTGCCTTAAAAAAAAATAATAAGAAGAAAGAAATTGAAGAACAAATGAGTAAAATGGTAATGAATTTATCTTATACACAGCAAACTTCCTGCGGACTTAACTGCTGATGAATGGAAAGGAACAAATGGATGCCTAAGCCATTCTTAATCTGCTCATAACTGAATTAATCTAGTGGAGTTAATTCACTTTTAATTTATAGCAATGGAAGCCTATTTCCTAGCAGGAATACAGCTATTGAAATGATTTACCGAGCTTGAGATGTAATGTCATAGGATTCACTCCATTCCTCTCTTTTAGCTAAAGATATTGTCCTGAAAACATGTTTAAAAACAAAAGCAGCGAAATCCTACCAATTTAAAATATCGTCTCCCACTACAGCAACTTTCCACTGAAAGTATATGACAGCAGGGAACATTCTGTAAGCATCTATAACAAAAATTTCTTAAGAATTACACACCACAGAATGCAGGAAGAGCTATGAACATCTATTCATATGAACACAGTGCACTAAACTCAGATATTCTGACATGAGAATGCTAAGTACCAAAAGAAGGTTGACATCCTGCCTGACAAATACTAGAGTACCTGAAAACGTGAGTCCTGCCTCAAATCAGTAACTATGGATTGGAGCACTTCCCAGGGCAGAAGCCTGATTTTGTTAAGGAATTTAAGTGGTGGGGAAATGTTCCTGTTCTCCCAGCCTTGTCCAAACAAGCAGAGCAAGATACACCTTCTCTCCCATTGAACAGACAAGTCCTTTGCAGTCTACCCCTCCTGTCTCCATGTGTCTTATCTACCAGTTTCTGGCAATCTCTGCTGACATCTCCTCAAGATCAGCTCCTGTCCACACTTTCAAAGCTGTGGAGGCATTCCCTTTTGTTCTTCTGTTCTTCCAGCCTTGATAGTCAGTGAGACACTGCAACAGGTTACCCAGTGAGGCTTTGGACACCTCATTTTCAGCTTTTATCTGATTGCTTCCCAGGTTAACTCTTTACTTAGGGACATATAAGCTCTAAAAATATAATAGTATTTCTAGTTTCAGTTTGTCTAGCTTCAAACCATGCCATGCTTGCAAAATTACAATAAAATTAGTTTCTTTATCAGAGTATATTTCTTCATGAGATAAGAAAGAATACAAATGACCTCTTTAATTAGATAAAGATTCTCAAGTTTTTCATTATTAAAAAAATGCTTGCTAAAATCTTGTAACACCTTTTATAATCTCTGCAATATGCAAGTACCATATTTAAATGGTGAATCCTAGAAATGGATAATGAATTCCAGTGATAATACCACAGACAGTAATTTTAATTACATTTTTCATTCTGCTATTTTTTACACTCAGAATCACATTTGTTTCCTTTCCAAAATTGTCACAATGAACTGAGGTTCAGATGATTATCTATCCTGAGCACTAAATTATTTTCTGGTTCCTTACTCATTAGGACAAAATTCAGTGTTCATTAATTGTATGGGGTTTTTTGTTTATTAAAAAAAAATCCAGAATATAAATTCACAGACAAGAACATCAATTAAACTGAGGTAATTTGCTTATTTTTTGCATATTTTTTCCTAAGCCTACAAAAGTTGATAAATCACTAAGCAATGTCAGCAGTGAAGCAACTTTATTAATTGATTAGTAAAGTAAACCTGTAAAGTTTACCCTGGTAAAGTGAGATCAAAAGATGTATAAGAAGCATATTGCAAAAATGTTGACGAAATCAGTAGTTTGCCTTCTTGAAAGGTACTATTATCCACATGAACATACAGTATAATAATTCCACTCGTGCATAATATGAGCAAAAACTGAAAGGCGGCAAATATGCCTGTACAATGCCAAAAGTGACTGCTTAGATACTTTTGATTCTATTAGAGCGTAACCAAAAATTCCTTCAAGCATTATTAGATTTGCCCTCATTTTTGCATTTTTCTGTGACATATAAACTAACTTTGCTTTCCATGTTTTATTTGCATTAGGGAAGTGTCAATATAATAACAAGTTTTCTTTAACCAGATAGTATAAAGTATAAATAATATTAAACTAGCAGGAAACATAAAAGACAATCTACTGATTCATTTGAAAGCTGTCCAGGAAAAGCAAACAGGATCAATGATGATCAATTAAAAAAGGTCACAAACATTACCGCCTAGGTTAGAAATATCAAAGGAAAGCCCAGTTTGAAGAAACCTGCCTCATATATGTGTCTACTGGGGTCTAGAAGAGGCATTTTTAATGTCATGTGATGAATTAGTTAAGGGAGCTTGGACGCAGTCAGCATGGGTAGGATTTATCACACTTCACTTAGCTATTTTTAATTATTATATAACCAGGAAAGAGATAGCCAATGTGATTCATGTTATTCTAAAGTTAGTTTTAATACAAGTGGGCGAATCACCCCTTTGAAATTTCCTAAATTTTTGATAAACTGTTGAAAGTGTCTAAATGGCTAAAATAAACTAAATGCCTTGTTTTGCAGTTAAATTTAGGTGAAAAAACCATGATGCCTTAAATGTTTAGGATATATAATGAAAAGTAAAAAAAAAAAAAGCTCTTTAGACCTACATCATGGCTAATGTCCTCTAGACAAAAAAACCAAAACCAAAACCCTATTAGAAAATGGTAAAAATTAATCTTAATTCTACTTTTGAAATAAACAGCTAATTTGAATTATTCAAAATTGATTTTCTTTTCTGCAGATTAAAAAATCTTGCATTTGGGAACATAAGTTTCAGGTATATTATATCTTCTGATTTCTTCTTATAGGATTTAATTTCAAGAGTGTACTTTGAATTGAACAAATTCATTATCAGTTAAAATCTTTCCTTCATTACATATAGCAGTAGCTATCACAATGAGAAAAATTCAAGTCTTGGTAATCATTAATGGCAAATCACAATTTCATGGTTCCTATCTATTTTTCTTTTTCAACTTAGTGGATTCCCCCAAGACATTTACTTTTCTTCTGAAAACCAAAGCTATTTTTCAATGTTAGAAGAGACATTTTGGTCTAAGAACATTTTTTTTGTATCAAAAGGCAAGCTTTCTAAATGACAAAGCTAATAGTAGCTAAAGCCAATTGGTGCTGCATATGCAAAAGCTGAGGATGCTAAAAGGAAAAGGAGCAGGTTACTCAAATGAATGTAGTGCATGTCCAGCTTTCTTATGCAATTTCATTTTTTATAGGAAATGTATAATCTCTGCAATGCAATCCTGCCAGCAAGTCACCAGCTAGTTGTTATTCCCGAGATAATTGTCAATTCAAGTTATGTCCAACAGCAGCTGCTTGACTCAAGTTCCCTAGTTTTGTTTCATTCAACTGGACCAGTGGTCACAAGTCTGTTTTTCAGCACCCATGTATTTTTACTGTACACCTCTGTAGCATAAAATCAGGTTCCACTTTGAGATTTTATAAAACCATGCAAGATCTGGTTTAGTTCATCATTAATTAAAAAGCCAAGTAGCTCTTTGCTCTTTTTTTTCCCTTTTTCTTACAGTGTTTCTTACCATTTTAAGAACTATGGCTTTCCTGGAAAAAAACAGTAATAAATATAAAAGTCAGATCCACTGAACATGAAAGTCGGGACTGGGGTACTGCTTTAATAGATCTCACTTTATCTGTTTTTTCCAGATGCACTGAAAATGTCTTCCCTAAGAAGGCAATAACTTAAACATGTGTAAAAACTTATTAAGAAGGCACAGCATCCTAATTCATTTAGGATTCAAGCAAAGGTTATTTCCCAGGCTACTTTTAAAAAAAGAAAGCTTACATTACAGTATTTCAGGAGTGTATGTATTTTGATCTGTTTTAACAGCAAATAACTATCCCATACCTAGTCATTCTGCCAGTCAGCAGACTGACAAGATACTTTTCCTTGTATGTTTAAGAAAAAAGTTTTGGGTAATATTCTCACAAAATTTCCAAACTTTAAAAAATAAACTAAAGGCAAAAGTTTCAAAGCCAGGTAATGGAATCCAGGTTGCCAATCTGTGCAAGAAATTGAAAAAATTGTTTGATAAAGGTCTGAAATTGCAGACAGGTGAAGTACTATGTTTTATATATATATGCCTATATATATGTGTATATATATGTTTATGTAAGTATAATTGATTGTTATAAATGTATTTTTCTATGAAATATGGTGAGTGGGTGTGTACAGACACAAAGAAATCAGTATGAAACATAGGCTAAGCACAAGTGAGTAAGATAACTGTGCTTCATTAGTTGCTGTAAGAAATATTACACCAACCAGGCACTATTGACATCGATTTAGCTGGAAAGTGTGATTGCCAAAGAGTTTTATGAGATTTTTCCACACTGGAAGTAATTTTTACAAAAAAGAGTTATGAAATTGAGCACTTCATTGAACTGTGATTGTAGGAGTATAACTACATAATTAGGTCTTAAATCATTACAGCATCTTAGATGAACAAGTATTTTACATCAGCGATTTAGCAGACCTGGAAAAATACAAGCATAACATAATAATATATATTTCTTAAACAAGATCTGATATCAAATTTAATTCTATTAAAAAACCCGTGTTTAAGCAAGCAATGAAATAATGTCAACAGAACTCTATGCTGTTGCTCCCTCTGTTTCCCTGGAGGCCTCTCTCACTGTTTTCTGCGTCATCCAATTCTGCAAATGCATGTGAGAACCCTGGCTAAATCAGGAGAGAGACCAAGAGCCTTAGCACAGAAGGCTCTTTGAACAGAATTCCTTTAACTTTGACATGAGCTTCCTAGAAGGGAGCCAGGGCACTTTAATTAAGAAAGAGCGATGCTGTAGTTTTTGATATCTCCTCAATCAATCTATCAGAACATTTTTTACTTCTGTTTGTCTTTTTGTTCTCCAGAATGTTTTATTGTTGTTTTTTAATTTTGTAAAACTAGTGGCATTTAAGAGAATTGGTTCCATATTTATACCTGAATTTTTAACTGAATCGCTGGTATAACACAACATAACCTCAATCCAAAAAAGGAGTACCTCACTTAACTAGAGAAATTTGTAACAGGGTTAAATTTCAGTCTAAAATAAAAGTTTCAGTTCATTTCAATTACATGTTGCACTGAGTTATACAAGAAAATAAATCTATATCTCCCAAAGAATTAAGTATGATTTGTAAGTAATTTTCCACATTTTCAATGAGTCTAAAACAGTGAAAGAAATTAACCACATGGCAAAAACTTTGTCCGAAGGACTGCCAGAATTTAAACTACTATAAATTCCTTGAGTTGTTGTCCAAAAGAGCATCTTAGGTCATTAAAATGGTTATCACCTTGAGCAAAAAAATGTGTCTGTCAAAACTGTCCTTAATTTGCATATCAGAGACCATAGACAATTTACACTGATGGCATAACAATTCAGGCATTTCTGTATCCAAGTTGTTCATTGCCATGAAAAAAAAATTTAACCATCTCTTTTGTGTGCTTTGCTGACATCGCATAGATGAGGAAGGTAAATTAATTATCATAACTTCCTTTCTCTATAGAACTCTGTATCTTGGAGACCTTGGCAGTCTTTAATAAAATGTAGCCATATAAGCAGTATATAAATAGACTATACAGAAAGCAAGTAAATTTGGTTTGTGCAGGCATTGTTCTCACTGAAATCACAGACAGAAATAAGACAAGGTCAAGCCTTACAATCCTTTAACCAGCAACACTGACAATATGTTGCTATAACCATATTGATTTCAATAACTGTATTTTTGTTTTATGCTGGTGTCAGCTCAGAAGCAAGTCTACACACATTTTCATGTCCACCTCAGTTTAAACAAAGCCCACTGATGGAATCGTCAGCAACAGCAGCTGTTTCACACCTCTGCTGTGGACTGCTCACTGCAAAAGTGAACTCACTAAGCCACCAGCAAGACTTTGTACTAACATATTATCATACCAACATATGTTAGGAAAAAGTGGGTGTAGCTTTTCAGCAAGCAGCTACTGAGGTAAAAGACCGCCTCGTGCCTGAAAAAAATTCAAGTAAAATGTGCAATGACAGAGTTTTCTTCAGAGATTTAAACTTCAGTCCCAGATGGCGAATCATTCATAAAATTATCTTCATTGACACCCTTAACATTAGTTTATGATATCTGTTCTTCATTACTTATTCTATCTATGCAATCAATGGCTATTACAAATTTCAGGTTGATTTTTAAAATACTTATTAATGACACTAGTGACATCCCTTTTCCTATCTGTGACACCAGGCTTTTGCTTACTGTGTGCTGAATTAATGACAGTAATTAGCCCTATGCCTTGACAGTGCAAAATTTCTGCCCAAGGGCTTCTTCAGACACAAAGGAGAATAAGATTGATTAAAACAAATGCAATGAATTTAATGTCTCTTGAAGATAAATGGTGGCATATGGCACCCTGAAGATCTAGATCCCCCTCTTGACTTTAATAATATCACTTCAAGTTTAGAGTTGCATGATCAGAATTGGTTCAGGTGTATGCTTTTAGGCTCAGGACAAAATTTGGGTGAAATTGCATATTTGGTTTGGAAACAGATCTGTTAAATGAAAAATCAAAACTACATTTCTTCACTACCAAATCTACTAATGCCCATAATCCAAAATGATTATGGGGGAAATCTCTGCATTTCCCACTGTAGAAGTCAGTACCCATCTGTTGCTAAATGCCTCTAAAGAAAATGGATGCTCAAAAATCAGTCTCTATGTTTAAAAGCACAGATCTTGTGGGATGCATATATACAAACATAAAGTATTTACAAGCACCTGCAAACCTTTGTGTGCGTCATTCCCCCTGAGCAACACACACCGACTGTGAATTCTGCAAATGCAAAAAAGCCAGATAGGCATTTCTAAGCAAAGAGGCAGCTTTAGAAAAACAAGAAACAGCCCATGAAAATCAAGCCCAAATGACTACACAACACAAGAAATAATTTTATAAATTACTACTAAAACTGTGTTCTGTTAGATCTGCAAATACTACTTGCAGCCTGAGAAGCTAATTGTGTCTTCCAGGTATTAATATCATTGCACAAATGGAGATTTCTAGTACGCAAATCACGCACAATGCACAACCCCGTGCAGATGGAGGAGAATTTGGATCTAAATGTTCAAATAGACAACAGAAAAAATTGTAAGTATGTTACAAAAAGTACATAATTGTGATAACATCATATTAGTCACATATAAGCATTAAAATGTTAATGGAGTGCTTGGGCGATCCATATACCTCATACAAAATCAGAAAAGCTGCTTTTTGAATTGGAGCAAAATAATTGATTCCCCCCACCCCAAAATTATTTTAGACATTTTCTGTCATGTTGAATTTCTGAACTGAAGAGAATGATGATATCCAGCTATATCATGGTTGTTCTTTTATGCAGTGTGACATAAATGATATGAGGCATCTCGACAAGATACAGCAGACCAGAAAACTGTACTAGGGGTTTCACATGAACTCAATCTCAGCTCCTCAGCAAAAAATATATTTTGTGCTTTCTTTCAAAATTTTTATATAATGAAGAAGAAATAAATTATTGTTTCTGTTCCACAAACACAATTAAATGTTGCACATCTTTAGCAATTAATTTTTCATTAGAACTTGATTTTCTGTAAAACTCAGAAGGTAAACAAATGCATTCTTGGTAAGGTTTGGAGACTTGGCAGGGAGCCAGCTTCAAACCATATCATCTTGTTTTGGTTACTAATTTAGATTGGATGGAGTGGCTGGGGGGAGGGAGAGAGATTTACCCCACCAATGTGACCATTAGCCCTGTTCAAACTGCATACATAGAGAGAGCTTTGATCGCGTTCAAAATTGTACTAGGACTTCTAATATAACATTAATGCACTGTGACACTATTTTGAGGAATAAAAAGGTTATTCTTACAGAGAACACCCTTCTGTCAAATACTGGTAAATGGCTACTTAAATCAAGGTTGTTCTGATGCTATACTGACTTGAACATGGTTTTTATTGTAGCATTGAGGAGTAACACCTCTGACAGTAAGCCTGGCTATAACTTTTTAAATTTTATTAATATTTTATGGAAGTATTTTAGATTCCAGCATAAATATCTATCACAAAATGGAAACAATTTTAAGGGGTTGTGGATTCTTTAGAAAAGCAAGATAAACAGGCTAAGTCTTATGGGTTCACAATTCATCACCAATTCAAGTCCTTTCTCTGAACCAGGGTCTCTCACATTCCAGTCAAAGAGTTACTATTTATCTGTTCATCATGATTTTTCCCTACCTCACCCCCTTCTATTACTTTTATCCATGTCCATACACTCAGAAGTGTTCACATGAAGGTTTGATGATGAAAGTTTGGTCAAAACTGCTGCATTTCTGCAAGAATGTAAGTGCCTAGAAATTAACATTTTGAAGTTGAAATGGGTTTTGTCAGTGTTCTATGACTCTCCCCTATATATGCCACTTGAGAATCGTGACTATCCCAAAAGATCCTGGGGAAATGGAACTTATATCTTCATAGTAAGGTTAGGCAAGGGCTGATGTTGCAGCGCTAAAAACTGAAAGGTCTCATAAAAGGAAGAAAAACACTGTTCTAAGACAGGAGCCTAAGGGTTCTTATTCATCTCTGTCTATTTGAGACTCTGTATTGAACCAGTCACATCTAATTAATGAGTTATTTTTAAAAAATGTAAGCTACAATGATAGCTTAATACCCTAACAGCTTTGGCTTCTCTAAGCCCACTACCTCTCCTTCTTCTCAGGATAATAGCATAGACTGAAAGGTTTTAGGTTGTTTACGCTTCTGATAAAACACTACCAAAAGCCAAAGAAGAGAGATCAGCAGAAATATTGTGGTGTCAATACAGCCCTATTTGTGTGGTGCATAATTGGAGTATTAGGGTTTATGATTCTTTTTCCTCTCAAAAGATACAGCTGTATCAGATAGCTTTTAAATGATTCAAAGGAGAAGCCTATTTTGACTAGCCAGAAAGAAAGAAACAAGAGAAAAAACTGTTACGGTGAAGTAGCATAAGGAGACCAGAAAATTTATTGAGAAGTAACTTTCATAGCAATGAAAGATCAAGACATATTAATGTGAGCAGACTGAAATCAACTTTTAAAAACAGGTCTGATGCTAGTATAATGTTAAGAGTGCTCTTTTTCTCTGCTTATATTTACAAGAGCCTGCCATTTAATAAGAATTAAGTAGGAAAAAATACTTCGGTCCTTGCTTCTCTAGAATAAGTCTGACGGGCTGCACTAGAATTAGGAACCTCCTGCAATGCTAAAGTGCAAATTGATGTTAATCCCTCCTCACCTCCAGCAGGCTGGCACGTCTCCATATTAGTATGCAAAGCCATTTATTATTGGAAAAAATAGGGTTATTCCTCCTCTTGATATATTCCCTCTTGCTTATTTGTTAGCTTTAGCAGAAAGTGGATTTGGCTTTTATCACTGTTCTTTAAGCCTTCAGGGATATTAAGCCTGGCATACATACTGACCATGAGCTCCTAATCCCTCCTTGATTTTGGCACCACTTTTATATGTGCTATATAGGAAAGAAACAAATAAAAGTTAAACCATTAGAGTAAAGGATTGGTTTTTATTACTTTAACACCTGTAAAAATCCAGCAAGCATACCTCATGTTTGCGATTTTGGTGATGAGTACAGGTATATGCAAAAAATTAATTTTAATTTTTGCTTGAGATAAAACCCCTAAAAATCCAATCTATGTACATTTTCAGCAAAATGACATTTTTAGGAGTACAAATGCAGTAAATCCTGCAAAAATGTACAGCATAAAAAGGCAGTTAGAAAATTATTAATGGTGATAGCAGCCCAATAGTAAATGTGTATCTATTCTAAAGTACTTCCTACAGAAATCCAATATGTTACTTTATTTTAATAAGTTCTGCCAAGAAGTCTGACAATATACAAGCAAACTCTCTTAAAACATACACCTAAGAATAATTTGCAGCTCCAAAAACTATCTGAAGCAATTTTCAGCCCTGAAATTAAACCAGGTTTCATTTCCTTTTTGTTTTCTTTCTTAATCCTGCCTTTGCAGAGATAGAAGGTTTATAACTTTTAGGAAAAACTGGCAGGATGAAAATGAGATACAGAAATAAAAAGTATTTAAAGACAATGCATTGTACATTGCAATGGTCCTTACTTTTAGTTGCTAGTGCATCAGTAATATCAGGGTGACAGCTTAGCAAACATTCCATATGAATGTTTTCACAAAGAACTCAATTTACTAATTCACTTCACAAGCTCTCCAAAAGCTCAGATGGTATATGCTTACGTGAAATTCTCATCAAACATGATCTAGATAGATAGAAATCTTCAGTTACCTTGAATTTTGTTAATATGATGGATTAATGCCACTGCACTTCCCCACCACCCTCCCTCACTCCCCTTCCCTTTCTCACACGTGTTCATGCACAATTAGGGTCTGATCTTCTACATTAAAATTCCCATGTCAGAAAGATTCTAAATATGTAATGCAAAGTGGTTCTGACAAAGGTACTTTTTTAATGACTTTAATCTCACAAAATGATTATAACAATAAATATTTTTTTTCTCTTCCCATTTAATTCTCTCTTTTCCAACCACAAAAAACATAAAAAGAAGTTACCATCACAAGACTTACAACAGTGAAGAGCAACTAATAAGGAAATTTAGAATAAAATGAGATTTAGAATAAATAGATCTTAACTGTGTAGGACTGGGGTTTTCTTAAAAAAATGAGACAGGTTTATAATGGAATGCATTCATAAAATCATTTAGCATTATCAATTTGCCTCAAAATATCAATGAACATCACAGCTGAAAAGGAGTTACATTCCACAGCAAAGAAAGGAAATGGTGGTTGAAATACCATTTCTCATTTCTAGTAACTTCCACTTGAAAGATTGTAGTAAATATGTTTTCAAAAGTTACCTGAACATGTTTTAGAGATGCAGTAAGACACCACTGGGCAGATGTCAATCATTTCTCCCATTTGTTAACTCAGTGTACTCTTAGAATATCTGTTAAAAAACCTTGCCTTTTTTTCTGTTTTAATTATTGATTAATAAATTTACTATTTTCATTTTGTTCTCTTAATGTTATCTAAAGACTGAATTTTAGACTACTTCCTGCATAAAATACTACAGTTTATTCAATAAATATTCATTTTTTTCGCCAGATGCCGTAACAAAATAGGGACCGGCTGGCCATTGCTGGGCCTATGATTATTCTGCATTATCCACTTACCAGCTCTAAATATGAATATTCTGGAAATTTTCAGTAGAGAAGCTGAAAAGCAAATCAGCACTGACCTTTTCTAGGAAGGACCAAGAAAAAAGTTTCTCTCATGGAACAGTTTCAAAACTGTTGGTAAGAAGGAGCAAAGTAATGTCAGTTTTAGAAGAAAAGTGTTTCAGATGTTTCTGTCCTTTTAAAAATCACACCCGAAATGTCACTCTTAATACTGCAAGTTTTAAGCACTTCCACATTTACTTTATCTTCCATGATTCTTAAACTTCTCCTAAATATTATATTGTTCTAAAACAATTTGAAGATTTTCAAAATAATTTATCATGTATAGCAATGTACTATATAGAGTAGAGGCACTGGTTCATACCTCCAAGTTTTACCCACATTTCTAAAGGGCACATACATTTCTTCATACAAAGGAATTATGAATTTTAATATAATTAATATCTGCTCTCACAGATTTTAATGATCTGAACAAATATCAATAAATGACACTTTTCCTCATTAAAAGAGAGTTTTCTTAATAAGGACTGAGAGAAGATAAAATTCAAGGAAAGTGGAATTAAATAAACGTGATTCTTGTCTTAAACTAGGAGAAGTAGGGAAAAGTCCATTCCAATTGGCTCAATTTCAGTTCCTAAAAAGTGGTAATCAAACACTGTCTGAGCACTTATAAATAAGAGAGATGTGAAGATGAATAACAGTAACAGTGCATCATCAAGAACAAGTCATGTCAAAATAATGGGGTTTTTCCCATAATAGTATAATAGGCCTTTTGGGTAGAGCAAAAGCAGTCACATTATCATCCTGATTCCCTTTAGAAAGCCACCTGGTGCTCTCTCTCATGACCTTTTGATAAGCAAACTGGGGAAACACTCCCTGTATGGAATTAGTAAGTGTTGTTATTAATAGTTTACTGTCAGGCTGGACAAAGGTTTGCAGTACTGTTCCACAAGGGTCTGAGTTACTTTCCTTAACAGTTTAAATAAAGAAATAAAAAATAGGGTTATTACATCTGGAAGTTAACACCATGCTGAGAGAGCTGCAAATGCATTGTATAAAAATGATCGCAATAGGTTGGAGTCTGAAGAAAATTCAGTACAAATAAGGGCAAGATCTGCATTTCATGATAGAAAAGTTCATTGCAGAATGGAAACAACTGGTGGAGAGCAATAGAATCTGTTCAATACTGATGGCTCTGTCAAAAGCTGAATGTGACCACATTTTATGCAAAAATGGCATTTTGAGATGTATAAAGATTATTTTTAAACACTCTTCCATCCCATCCAATGCCAGCAAGACCATCGCTGGAATATTATATCCAATTTTGAGAACAGCATTCTAGGAAATGTTTATGGAACAACAGGATAAGCCCCAGAAGAGAGATTAACGAAACAAAACCTTCAGTAAGTGGTTAAAGGAAGCAGGTTGGTTAGGTCCAAAGAAGAATAGACTGAGGGGCAAAACGATCATATCTAAAATGTTAAAATATAGGAATAATAAGAAAGCAAAAGTTCTTATTTTAATTACCCTGCAGATTTGAATTTAAAATAAAGTAAAAGAATAAAATCACTATTCCAAGACATGCAATACCTACTTGCATTTGCAAGAATGAAGACTGAAATTAACCCTAAGGAAAAACTCTAGCAGAAGGCAGTGAAGCAATGGATTCCCTTCAAGGGCTGTGAAGTCCCCCTAGTAGACATTTTTCATGAACAAGCTGGACAAGCATCTGTTAGCAGTGAAAATCATACAGTTAACCCTGATTTTGGCAGTAGGATAGAACCAATAATTCTTCAAAATCACTTCAAAATTTATTTTATTCTGTTTTTATGATCCTACAGAGTGCTAATTATGTCACTGCACAAGTAGAAGCTTACAGACTAAGTTGCAGTTTTGATATAGTAACATACAAGTAACTTTTAAGAACATAGTAACTTTTAAGAACTATCTGTAAAACTAACAATTAGGCTTGACCTGTGGTGAAACTTGACCAGAGCATTTACTCAAGGTCTGAAACCACGAAAATCATGAAACAAGGGTCTGAATTTTAAATATAGGAATGAGGAGTCACAATGTGAATTTAGAACCACATATATAACAGGCTTCTAGTAAAGCAGTTAAAAAAATGTCCTTCTTCTTTAGACAAACATTCACACATTACTTCTTTAGGTACTGTAATACTGATTCCATTAAGAACAGACAAACAAACAAAAAAATGAAACAAAAAAAACATATCCCCAAAACAGTCAACCAATCAACATATAAGCAAAAAAACCTCAACCAATCAAAACCTCAAACCTCTTTTTTCTTTCAGTTTTAAGTACTTGGAGCCTCACAATATTATGTGTCTGGAATGGAAACAGAAATGTTCTAATTTTCACATCACAACCTGCAGAAACCCATATGACAAGATTTAAAAGTTATTCTGAATCAGATTTCAGTCATAACCAGACTGCTAACTCAAACACCTCTATGTCTGAAATGAGCCCAGGGGAGATATGTAAGTCTGCATAAGAAGTGATTTAGTTCTGCATTAGAACTTAAGGCTAAAAAAGCATACATCTGAGATCAATAGGAATTTTAAATTTAATTATGTCACATTCTTTGTCATCTTTCTATTTTTTAAAGGGTTTAAGTGACTTTCTGCTTTAACATTGTTATTCAGTATTTATATAACTAGAGCAAATATTGAGCATTATGGAGAAGATACCAGTTTGATGTTCTCCCTTTCAACAACACAGCCCATGCACTCTTTCAGAAGATGAGCTCCTCAAGCCTGCAGATAACAGTGACTGACAGAACATCTGAAACTGTCACATCTTCACTGCACTGTTAGTGCTGGATTTGCAGTATGTAAGGAGCCGTAAGCCAGGGTATTCAAAGCAGCAAAAGTGATTTACAGCTGCGGCTATCCCTCCTTCCTTCTTTCATTGGGGTATCTACTCATGCCTCATCCTCTCAATGGTTCTGACTATGGAAACCCAATTATCCTTTAAGAGCAAATTATTATGATTCTGTTCAGTGACCAGCATCTGCCACTTCAGAACCTCAAGCAAGTTTAGTAAAAGGGCATATCTTTAACTCTGAATAGAGTCCTTTAGTTGTAAATATGGAGCAGACAACACATTTAAAAAAGAAGTTTATGTGTTTGTCAACTGAAATCTATAATGATTTCTAGCTAGCACTTATATGTCATCTCTACTGTTTATACATACACCTTTTGTTACTTAAAACTTCCTGAAAGAAAAGATATTCAGATCATTGTCACCAGGAATCTTCTTATATTGTCAAATTTATTTCTATCTCTTGTCAAGACTAGTTATTAACATGCTTAAAATGCATCTTTATCACATTTTTGCCATCTGAGTGCTACTTACAATTCCATTAAAGGCTACCACTAACAAAACAGTTAGGCACATGTATAATTTTACACCAAAAGTTAACTGCAGTTTTATGCCTTAAGAAGATTCTTAAGTGCTTGCCTAAATTAAAGGTTATAACCTGGATTTTTAAATCTTTTAAATCTTTTTGTATTATTTGATATTCCATAAGAAAAGACTGAAATTCATTTTTCTTCAAGACCACTAAAATATTTACAAGGTGAAATAAATTATCATGATATCACTGTAACACTCAAGGACTGCACAACAATAATACTGTATTCCAGCACCATTGTGTCTCAGCATTTCATCAGGAACATATAATACATAAAAATCTGAATATCTTTATGTATATCACCCCGTCGTTCCTGTAGAGTAAGACCATTATCCTTGTCAATAAAGGTACTACTGATCATGAAGAGGAATGAACTAGTTTGGTTCCATGTAAGTAAAAGTCCATTTAACAATGTTCTGCAATTTCTAGACGTAATAGTTGACAGGTCCTCTTCATATACATGCAGAACTCAAATACTTCAGTAATATAGAAGAACCTTAAACCAGATACAAAGAGGGATACCTTTTTTTCCTTTCATCTATTTTCAGAGTAAAAAAAAAGAGCCAAGGGAACAGGAATAGCAGGGAAAACAGAGCTAACAGAGGCAGGCATCAGACACAGTAGGTTACTCAGTATTTTTAGGGCTCCACTTGTAGGTAGTCTGTGAACATCTTCTGGGATGGCTGGGGACTCCTGGGAACTCCTGAAGGAATGTCAGGGTGCCTGCTGCACTGGGAAAAGGCAGTCACAGGGCTTGTGACTTCCAGCAGCTTGTAGTGAAACTGTTCCTGATCAAAGGGTTCTTTGAGCTTCAAGCAAGGAGAGCCAAGTATCTGTTTAGCAGGTGCTCAGAGAGGTGCGTGTAAGGACCAGCCCAGCCAGGAGGAGCAATTTCTGCAGAGGGTGCAGAAAAGCTGGCTGGAAACCCAGATGCTGAGGGAAGCTTTTGTGTGCCCAGTAGTGGTGGGATTGTGTGACAAACTTTGTCCCCAACACACACCTTAGCAGCTATCCCAGCATATCAGAGGCTCAGAAGGGAGGATGATGCATCTCTGTAGGCCCATTACTGAGACGGGGGCCAGGGGATGATGGGCTTCCTGCCAGCCTGAGATTTGTGCTGGGGAGTATCCACATCACCAAGTAGAAGGGAGCTATGATGAAGGAGGGGCAGGAGGAGTCTGTCCTTATTGGGTGCAGAAATGGAGACTCCCAGGATGTCAAAGGCTGAGACAGGCAATGACAGTAGAAAAGTTCCTTGTCTGATGTGAAACCACAGAGCAGAGTCAGTGTGCTGACAGCAGATGAAGTGCAGAGTCTAAGAAGGAGGTTGAGGAGGTGATCCTTCCCATATCCTGAGCAGTGGTGAAACCACAGCTGTGTCTAGTTCTGGGCTCACCAGTAAAAGAGATATGGACATACTGGAGTGAGTACTACAAATGGCCACAAAGATGGTAAAGGGCTTGGAGCATCTGTCATGGAAGAAGAAGCTAAGAGAGATGAGACTTTTCAGCTTGGAGAAGGGAATGCATCAGAGGGGAATCTTATATCAGTGCATATAAATACCTTATGGGATGGAGATGGACTTGTCTCATTTACGTCCAGAGACAGGACAAGAGGCAATGGGCACACACTAAACCAGAGAAAATTATGTTTATGCATAAAAAAAAAAAAACAACAACAAAAAACCAACAAAACTTTTTCAGTGTGCAAGCAGTCAAACAGAGGAATAGATTGCCCTGAGAGATTGAGGAGTCTCTATCCCTGGAGATATTCCACATTCTACTGGATGCAGCCCTGAGCAGCCTGCTGCTGTAGTTCAATCTGCTATGAGCAGGGAGGGCTGGACTAGACATCACCAGAGGACCACACTGCTTTTCTGAGCAGTAACACTCTCTCTGATGTCTAATGATCCCAGACTTTCAGAAAGTTGCAAATGATCAATGACAATGACATGAATATTTGCAGCTATTTGGATGCATCAGCAAGCCAGGAGAGGTGTAAAACAGCCACAGGGAGCAACCTTTGCTGTTTCATTTCCCATTATTAAACACCAAATGAGGAGTATCTGAAAAATTAAGCTAATGTGTTTCATGAGCCTCATCTTTCAAAGCAAAGGGATATTATAATTCTATGCATGTATTGTCTTATGTGTGAATCTATGCAATGCAAACTACACAATCGTGAATGAGAAAGGAAGATGGCCCATGAAACACCCACATTATTAATTGTCAGCTTGGTGGAAAGGCTTCAGGAGCTCAGCCCTCAACAGCTTTGTGTTGGAGGAGCTAACAAAGGCTCAGGCATTTAAGAAATTACGCTTGTAGTCGAGGCACTGTTATGACATATATGATTCTTATGCTCGTTCTGGCACGTACTTTTCCGTAGAAGTAAGAAAGACTGAATAACAAACTAAATACCTGCAGATATGTGTAAATGGAAATAAATCTTCTCTTTTTAAAAATGCAGTTCTAGATTATAATTAGAAACTAATAAGTAATTTTCTTCTGATTTTGAAAGCATATAAAAAGTAGATTTTGTCACAGTCAAATGAAGTTTACAATGTCTCTTAAAATTTCAGCTAAGGCAACAGAGGAAGATGCAGACAATACAATACATGTAACAGATCCAAGGAAATTATGAAAAAAATGCTTCCGGGAATGAGAGTGGACAGGTAAATGTAGAAAATTGCACACAAAATTTTACAACCTTAGAATATACACAGTGGAATAGGCTGTAAAAATCTTCTGTTACAGTCATTTTTCTCATTCCTGTGAAATGCTCTTTTAGGATCCATTTAGCAATTAATTGCAGTTCTCACTAGATGCTAATGTTGCAACAAAAATCTACAGAATAAATTGTGCCAGTGGAAACGAGGAAGTGATTGGCAGGTCTTTCTTAATTATGGCATTAGGTTTAGCACTTGTGTTAATCTGAAATTCATTAACATGTCTCCAGATACCACTAGTTAAATCCAGTTTGCCAACAGGCAGAATCAGCTCTGAAATTAGTGCTTCAGAAAACCTTGTTTATTGCCTGCTGTCCTCTGAAAAAAATTCACTGAGGTCAGGTTTCCTGACATATTGTTTGTCTGGGTTCCCAAAACAATTCCATGATATTCTCAAGGGGCAACTCTGAACACACAAAAGCTATAATGAGGTTTGTGCAAGGATCACATATCTACAAAATAAATCTCTTATTTCTTCAAATGGATTCTTAATTCCTCTTTTTTATACTTTATTGATGTAGTCTTTCAGGCTGCATTTTCATGATCAATAGTTATTCTACCCATATAGAAATCTCTGTAGATGATACAGACAGAAATGCAAATGAGGATAAAGACTACATAAATTTTTCAGAAATGGCTCATGCCAATGATCCTGGTATGTATCTTTGATAGAGAAGTTATTTACTTATTTACAAAGAAAGCACGACACATATAATCTCTCTGGATTTCAGTTTTATTCCATGGGAGATGACTGATTAAAATTGATAAGCTGTGCATCAGAAGCTGGACTGTAAAGTGGATCAAAAAGGAGATCAAACCAGCTGTGCTGAAAGTGTCTTGGTATTGGTGGGTTTCCTGTGCATTTCTTCAGAGTCTGCTTCAGAAAATTTTGTCTATGCCTTCAAAGGGAAAAAAAATTGCTCTCTGGGGACATAGATGTCCTAACAAAATGTAACAATAGCATAAAGATGGGTGGGATACATTGGTAACATGGAATAAGATCAAACAACACACGTCAGAGTTCGGGTAATCTTAGGGACGGAGGAAATAAAAATAAGAGCATATGTGTATTCTGATGCATTTACAGGCTAACAACTGGAAGTTGGTTATGAGTACAGAGTACTTGTGTTTCTAGACACAAGAGAAGAGAAAATGTATAGGAGTTCAGACAAATCTCACATTGATTCCTGTCTTTGTCTTCAGTCTCTTTCTTCAGGCACATTAAGGATTTATATCTACTTTTGTAACGTTGTAAAATTATTTTTATCTCATATTTTTATCTCTAATATAATTACATTGGTATTCACTATATTATCCAAACTTTTCCCCAATCTTATTTTGTAGACCTTCCTTATTATAATCCCAGAGCAGTAAATCTTGCAATTATTTTATACAGATCTTCTCATATCCCTAAATAGGCCATCGTATAAGTAATGAAAGGCAACCTGTTATTAAACTTTTGAATTCATCTCTTCTAAATCTAGCTTCCAGCTTTCTGTATAAATTTTCATTCTTGTTTCTTTTTTACTCACATATCAAATGATTTTGCATATATTTCTTAGAATATGCTTCATTCTTTCTTGGAAATGCTCAATCATTTTGCACTGGATGGACAGATGCCATAAGGATGGATAGGGTGAATGCTACAGAACAATGACTTATATAACTCTTTTCTTAATCTCATTTCTATAGCCACAATTGTCAAAGTTGCTTCCTTTTTTTGCAGTGTTGACAAATGACAACTGAAAAATAGCACTATCTCACTGGGCTCTCCAGAGTCTCCAGAATTAAATAGAAGACTTCTATCACACTTAATTCTTTTCCCCGGGTAAATTCTCCAGTTTGCTTGAGTTCAAATAATAAATAACTTTGTATGTACTGTTGCTTGCTCCCGTGCACAATTTTTTTTGCTTAATGTTCAGTCCCTCAGCCTTGTCAACCCCGTCACTTATTGTCAGAATTATTTGTCTAAATGTTGTACAGACACACAATATGTTATCATCTGCATTTATATGATTTTATCCACCAATTTTTCCTACAGGTTTTGGTAGGCTTTTGTGACCAATTTTATTTTTATTTTCCTTGAGCTGCTTTGTCCTCTTCTTTTCCCTTTGTCAGCTTTGTAACCTGCAGATTTATTTTCAGTTTTAAAGGTTTTTTCATACTGG
Organism: Neopelma chrysocephalum; assembly: GCF_003984885.1. Lineage (NCBI taxonomy): Eukaryota > Metazoa > Chordata > Aves > Passeriformes > Pipridae > Neopelma > Neopelma chrysocephalum. The sequence goes on from NW_020897704.1 coordinate 3,437,860, forward strand.
TATAGTTTAAAATCTTGTTTGGCAAACAAGAACTTCTTCAATGTTGAAAGTTTTGTCTTTAGGGAGATTTTATCATTTGGATGTGTCTTAATAGTCTATACAACCTCTGTGCATACAAGGAATAATTCCATGTGGATTGCTTCTCCTTTCACTGCTTTTAAAGTTGACACAAATAATAGTCTTATTTTATTATTAAATAATTTATAGTTATTATTACTGGGTTTGTTACTGATAATTAGATTAGTATCTCTCTGCAAAGTAGTGTTATCATATGGCTTTTGCATGTCCTCTAACTTTTTGCCATTTCTTCTTTCATTTGGTAGACACCCTTTAGGTGATTTACAATAATAACTCATCACTTTATTCCTAGTTTCCATCCTCAAGCTCTTTTTTTCCTCCAAAAATCAGAATAGTATGGAGTAATCTCACCTGTTTTTGGCAGTAGACAACTAAAACTGATACAGTTTCATAGATTTGCTCTGCTGTCAGTGGAGGCACCTCTGCAGCACAACTCATCTCGTGTATTTTAGCGAAGTAAATGATGAGGTGAACCATGCCCCAAGTGAATCTCTCTCCTTTCACTATAAAAGCAGTGTAATCAACTAGTTCATGTGTAGACACCTCCACTCTTCATATCTAACGTGAAACAAATTGGATTCTGTTCCTATACTGTTTGGCTATATGAATAGCTAAATTCTCTGTTATTCCATTTCTATACTTGTCCCCTCTTCCACTTATTCTAGTTGCATGACACACACAAAATAAGGCAAACCCAATATTTCATAGTAGTTTTGCTACTACCTTTCACAGTGCTAGGAAAAACTGCATCTTTTATCACCTGCATCATCATGTGTCTGTACTCTTTGTGGTTATTTCTCGTGGGGGAAAAATGAAAAAAACAATACCATTATAAATAGTCCTTGCCTCTAATCTATCTACTGTTCAATATTTGTAGCATGTCAATCTGCTGAAGTTAAAGCCCTTCTGTCTTTCTGTGCTAACCTTATTACTTTCCATTTCCTGGCAACAAATCATATGGTTCAGGCAGGGGCTTGTGACCCTGTTCTATAGGAGTCATGTTCATTTGTTCTCACTCTCAGTGCTTTTTCCACAGTCTTCTATTATTGTCAGGTTTCATCATCCTTCAACATTTCCCTCCTCAGAAGCCCTCTTGTTACTTATCTGTCTGGGAATTCATATCAAGATCTGTGCTCATTCCTATTTAATACTGCATTAGAAATTAGAACCATGAAGATGAAGACTTACATTTTCTGAAATAATTTTTCATTGATCTGGTTGTTATTGATTCTGACAGAGGGACCTCTGAAGAAGAAGTAGCAAGGAAGAAAAGCTAAGAATATTTTTAGTCATCCTTACAATATCAGGAGTGGCAGATACACATACAAAATCAAGAAAATAAAGGTAAAAGTTTATAACAATAGATCTGTATTAATTTTTCATATATGAGCCACAATAATAGATCTATATGTAGTCTCTGAAGACATTGAACCTCATGAGTATTATTCCTTTTTATGACCACCTCCCATTTAATCACTGTACATCTACAATTACAAGGTCTATGTTATCACAGACTGCAAGGACTTCACAATCTGAAAATCATCCATATGAAACAGGACAACCTCTTTATAGGAAAAGGAACAATAAGAAGGGTCAGATTTCAGATGCCTATTTTAGTGACCAAGACCTGAGTTGAATTTAATTATCTATGAACTCCCCAAGTGGCACTGATTTGCACTTCTAAGTTACTGTAGGACCCGCACTTACACTTCCCTTTTCAGAGGCTCCTTAGCCCAACCAGTGAGGCAAACAGTTTTTTCTTCACCCCCTTGCAGCTCAGATCCAAGAGAGAGAGGCACACTTCTTTTTTATCTATTTCTCTGATCTGAGTTGTCCCCTCTGGACAGAAATCAAGAGAATTGCAGCTACTAGCTCACAGGGATCCTGGATGCTGAGGGAGGCAACTCTCAGCTCTGCTGACATGGCACTACCTTGGTACAAGGGAGCCCTGCCCAAACTTCACATGGGCTTGCCCTGAAGGTTAGCAATATTGGAAACTAAGAGACTTCATGCCTGGGACTGATTTTCCAGAGGATTTTACTCAAGGACCAGAGCCACAAAAAGAGTTTCTTGAAATTGCTCAATGAAATCAGTATCCTTGTCAGGAATATCAGTTAATTGCTGGTTTTCATGAGTGATTGAACTGATAAAAATATCACTCACCCTACAGCTGTAGGGCCTGGAGAGATTCTGTTTCTTCATAAAATTAATTTTAGTTTAATTCAGACCAAAATCAAATAATTAAATAATAAGGCAGAAGATAAAAAGGAAAATCCTAAAATCAGTGCTTGGTTTGTTTGGTTTTGGGGTTTTTTTGTCAAATGACACAGGATAAACAAATTTCTTTCTAAAGGCCATTTATGATTTGTATTATTATTTCAATCCAGTGTAAGAATTGAAGTATTTTATGAGGGTTTTGATTTTGTGGGTATTTTTTAGAATTTAGTGACTTCAGAATTAGAATACACTATACTATTCCACAAACTACTGAAAAACAATAGTCCATACATTAGGCAAACACTTATAATCTGCTTGATGCAGGAAAACCTGACTTCAACACACTTTGTTAGGAGTACATAACAACCTCTTCGCTATAGAGATTCACAGACATGGCATACACTCAGATAGGTGATCAGACTCTGGCCACGGAGCTCACATGGTATGTGTTTATAGGTGTTAGTGAGCCACTTTTTTAAAAACAAATTGCCACCTCTTTTCTACAAGTGGAAAAATAGTATGTGCTTCTCAAATGACATTGGTATTATTCACTGTTTAGCATATAGTCAATGTCTATTAGCAGCTTATCTTCATAGGAAATCTTTAATCTGATTATATATGAATACAGAACAGACAAAACTCTCTTTCTGTGTATTTGGACTCCTCAGCTGCCGTTTGCTACCTTCTTTGTCTTCTACTCTTCACCTTATTTGTTTTCAGCTACAGCCTCTCATCTCCATAGGAGAGGCAAATTCCTGCTATTCAAAACAAAATAATTTAGCTTAAATTACCTCTGAATAGGGGTTCAGAATCTTTGTTTAGAGAGAATGGTTCATGTCTTTGTTTCAAAAATTTTGTGGACTGAGATAACAGTCAGTTGTGTCTATGTACCATTAAATAACTCATTAGAACACTATATTTAAACCACATCTACACTTATGCCTTCACATTTGCTGTCTAAATTGATGTAAGCAGTAAGAACTTGAAATAGCAACTTAGGTTTGGGAACATCTGTTTGAACATTAATTTCTTTTTATTGTACACACTCCTCAGAATTAGGAGAACTCACTTATTGCAACAAGAACAAAACCATGTGTATTTTAAGTTCAGGTAAGAAAGAAGCTTGCCTAAGCCCATTCTGCATGAACAATATCCCTTGCTGGTAAGAAATGGTGAAAGTGAAAAACACAGAAAAAAATTATCAGTGTTTAAGCTGCAGTTAGTCCATGTACAAGGGAGGATCAATACAACAATTTGTAACTATCAAGAGCAGGAGCCTTCACATGCCAGCTGGCTTGGCAGAAACCTTCCCACAGTGGCTGTATGTCAATATACGGATTATTTCCAAGCACCTTTAGTTGTTTTTCTCTAACATGATAAGCAGTGGACTCTAATGTCCTGAGGCTTTCTCTTCAGATCTCTGGGTAGAGACATGGAAGAACCACAGCAGAGACTACACTAAGTCTTTCAAGTTTGCACAATCTGGCATGTTTTGAGGAGTCTAACTGCCCTGTAGCTGTACATCCTGCATGCAGATGATGACTTGAGGTTCACAAAAATATATCCTTTTTATTTTCTTTTAAAATGCATAATAATCACCTCTAAAAAGTGGGACATAGCTACCATAACTGGTCATATTATGAGTTGTGACTTAGTGCTACCTAGGGATATATTTATAAAATGTGATTATGTGTGACACAGGAACAGTGCCAATACATTTTTGTATCTCAACTCAGGATCAAGCTATATTGGAGCAAGGCCACGGTAGCCCTAGGGTAGTTGCAGAGTCAAACAGGAAAACCAAACATTGATCCAGCTGGAGCTCGGAGTGAGCAATAATGTCTCTTCTGTGGTTATATCTGTTTGCTTAGCCTTACAGTCAAAAGGTACTGAGGTCTCCATAAGATGCAACATACAGAATTTTTCACTTCTTCTTATTTTAATGAGTTTGATGAGTATATGTAAGAAAAGAAATTCTGAGGAGGGAGCAGGATACAGTGCATGGGTGATAGATAAGTACTTTCTTGCCATCAGGTCTGTACAAACTCTATCCTCTGCCTATCACAAGCAAACACAAACTCCCTTGCCTTTCCACTGAAAAACATACAGCTCCCAGGGAAATATTCGCTTAGTGAATGTCAAGAACTATCTCTAACTGTACTGCTCTTCTACTCCTGCAAATAAACATATGTGTTAGAGAGCATGTCTGTAATCTCAGGATGTTTTGTATTCCTCAGACAGCTCAGGTAACCACTATGTTCCTAAGATGCTTTTCAAGTTCTTAGGAACTATCTTCCAGTATAAAGCAAGTGCAACACCCAAACTTGAAGCCACATCTAAGTGACTAGATGATACTCATAATAAAAATAAGTAGTTGTAAATGCAATTTTTTTCCTATATGTTTACTTGCCAACTGACCTGGATTTTGCTTTGTCTTATCTTTTTAGTACTTCTTTAAAAGTCTTAAGGAGACTACTTTTTACAGCTGGTTTCCAGTACAGTTGATGAACACCAGTATTCCAGACCCATTAAAATAAACATTATATTTTGTACTGAAACTTCATAAAACGAGTGTTGATAAACATAATATTTCTGAGAGTTCCTGACCGGCTGATGGATTTTTCCTTTTTCAACTAAATAATGTACAGGTAAAATTTAATATCTACTTTTCAAGAAAAATCTGTGCAAACTGAATCATATCATTCCTTTTCAGAATGTGAAATAAAAAGGGTGAGTTAAATTAATCAAGAAAGTATTAATTAATCCCAAGGCATTCAAGTTGACTCCATAGCTTTTAATGCTTCCAAGCATTGGAAACATCTGGACTGTAGTAACCAGGATCAATTTCTAACTGCTGTGATATTTGCATGTTATTGTGTTTTCATAGATTCAAGATGAAAAATTTATTGAAATCACTTTTTCCTTGATTAATTAAACATGAATAGATCTAAATTTCTACTCCTTTATTATTGGTTATATTTTTAAATTCTAATTACAAATGTCTTTAGCAACTCTGAATCCTTATTTGTTTTAAGTTAAAATGTGGAAAAATGTTACAAGGAGACACGTAGATAGCATAGACCTAGAATTGAAAATGCAAAAAAGTACTGCATGAACAGATAGATAGCAAAACTGTTGCTTAAAAAACTGCACAAATTTTTGGGCTCTTGCAAGAATTAACTAACTTAACTCCCATTTCTGTGAAAATTCTTTCAATCAGAGTGCTATGTAATCAAGCTACATTTCACACATTGCAAGGATGTTACAAGAAACTTGAAAGATACTTATTTCATGATAGCCTAAAATCTAAACTAAAATCTTTACAACAAATTATTTCCCCTTTAATTATCAAATGTTCAATTCGGATGATAGAGAAATGAGAGAAATAGTCTCTATTTAAATTAGAACACCTTGGGAATTTGTGCATCAAATCTATTTTGTTTCAAGCTTACAAGGGAGAGATTTGGGTAAGACTATGGGGAGCAACATTTTGGGTCCAATCTCTTCAGCATAAAACATAACCTGGTGTGTGGCCACAATTATTGGATATCTTAATCCTCAGAAATAATAGGAAATGTTTCCTTTGCTGAAATGGAGAAGCTTCTAAGATAAACTATCTTCCACATACTTAATAATTCATGCTATTAGAAATGCTTTAACCAGCCTCTGAATAACTCTCTGACTCATAGCTGACTGCTGAAGAATGAGACACAGTAGACTTCACCGGACACCGAAACTGAGGGAAACCTGTTGGCCTGTAAGGGATGAAATGAATCCCACCACCTTCCTCCTGAATGACTTGCTTAGTTTGCTCGGATTCTCCCTGTCTTTGCTTAAGGTCACATCTGGTAATTAAGTCTAACACGTCTAACTTGCTCTTGAATCCAGTACTGCTTTGACTATAGATCTGAACTTGGTTGATTACTGCTGAGTACATCTCCCTAGAGTTGAAAAACTAAACAGTGCTGTCTGATGATGTCAGCAATGTCTATTAATTATAAATTTTTTCTCTCCTCACTATAATTCCTACCTTACAGTATTTAGCCGACCTGATTTCACTGTCATTCCCCTTAACAAAAAGAAATTGTTGTTGTCATCCTTATATTAGAATGTCGGATTTTTTAAGATAGTTTCACTGAGAGTGATCTCCCTGAAGAATTGCTCTACTTTTTGAGTTTGTCACATATTGGGTCCTACCAGATAGATCACATTTTACATGAATGAATTATAAATACAGCTTACTTATACTATGAAATACCTTTAATAAAATCCTTCTTGCCTTTTTTACCTTGATATTCTCTCTAATGTGTTTTATTTCGTTTCGTAAGTAAAATGAAAAAGGCTCACATTATTCAGTTACAGAGGTACTAAAAACCAATCCATTTCCCCTCACGACTGTCTTGATGGCTTGCAGAACTATTGTCTTATCAAACGGTTCATAAATCACCATACGAGAAAATTAAAAATTTGTACAAACATTCTTACTTGATTTGATAGATTTAAGAGGAGATTTTAAATTTAAACATTCAAGTTAGGAAGCTTGTCAAGGTGTTCTTTTCCTCAAACTATGAACTAGGCCTTCTTCCTGTTAATAAATGTAAGGATATCCGAAAGGCTTAAAACACTGTAGAACTGAAACTGTGATGTGTCTTACACTGACTAAAAGGTAAAAAAATACATGCAATATGGATCCAGTTTCTTTGCAGTCAGATACTTTTTCACTGGGTTGGTTTTTACTACAGCTTGAGTTTTTCATTTGATCATATTAGAAAACTGTGGTATAATATATCTGAATATACTTACCTATCAGGAGATGCAAATCCATTTTCATTGGGTAATGAGAGTACATCCTTTATCACCTTCCTTTACATATTAATTATTAAAATACCCTATGAATTAGACCTTGTTCCTCAAAACAGAATTTACCTCAGTCAAGTTCTAACATCATGAATTTTGTATGTGGAGCATATATATTGCTCAATTAATCAGTACTTATCTGTACATAAGCAAGAGCACAGCTATAAATTGAACTCGCTTTTAGATTTTACCTTCTAATTTCACACCCAGCATTTTCATAATCACTGATTTTAATCACATGAAATCGTGAGGTACCTCAGAATCACAGCAGCTCCAAGCTTTGCCTGCTGTGCATGTTTATATAATGGCCATACATTACTTAAATCCATTAACAGTGATTCAGATCACTGTGCAATTTTGGTTTCTTGTACAGCCACTTGGATTAATTCCATTGAAATAATTACCATGCCAAAGCAGAATTTATTTGAAATCATTTCCTGCTTATCCCCAATAATAAATTAACAGCGGTAACAACTCCTTTATTCATTTAACATAAAGGTTAGGGAAACTAGACATCAGGAATCTTTGTTACAAATGGTCTTCCATAGTCCCCAGTGCATTCACAAGCCATTCATTCAGACCCCTCTGAAACTGTGACAAAAGTATATGAAAATAATTTTGAAATCTGGGGTTCTATGAATGTAGGTCTATGTTAGTTTAAGTTTCAACCATGTTTTCAAACATTCCTCTGTACCATCAAGACTTGAAAAAAAATTACATAGAATCATGAAGTGATTTAATTATGACAGAACAAACATCACCGATCGTAATAAAACTGCAGCAGACATTCCCCCAGCCACTCCCACTTCTGCAATTGAAATTAGTATCTATTTTTTCGGCACAGTACAGATTAGTGAAACTAGATTTGCTACCACAGTAAATCCTAGCAAGGTCAGCAGAGTTCAGCCCTTCCCAACTCATTGTTAATCTTATTTGTCCCTATCTGATCTACTCATCTGCTATTATCTCACATTATACTTAGATAGTTTTTAACCCTATCAGAATGTGGTAGCAGTGGTATCATATGATGCTAAGTGTTTCTGAAGTACAAACCCCTAAATTATCAACTACCTACAAGAATTCATAAATTGCAAAAACTGCAAGGTACACCCAACTTTAACTATTTTAAAAATGGGTGGGTTTTTTCTCTGTGGGTAGTTATAGACTTGAGAGTAGGATTTTTAAAAATATGAGAGAAAAGCATAGCACCAGTACATTTTATGTGGGACATTTAGTTCTATTATGCTTTATGCCTCAAAAAATGTCAAAACTTATCAGCCTGTAAGTGTACCATTTTAAAGCTTCTGTTTTAATGATAAATAATGACTTGAGAATGCAAATTTTGTACTCAGTGAAAGAATAGAGAGGTTTCAGCTTTCTTCTAGAAAACATTTAAAACAGTCTGAGCTGAATATTAAGTCAGTAGAGTTTTGCATAGATTGACGTCTTAGCAACTTCAAAAGATAGCAGGAGAAGATTAATTTTGTAAACAGATGATTCCACAATAATGATTCTCTGGAGGGTTCAAAATTCTCCATGAGAAATCTCATTATTCTTTTTGTTTTTTTTTTTTTAAGTCCTGTGTAGATACCATTTTCTCATAAAAAAATACAATGTAAAGTGATCATTAATTTTTAGTTTACAAGTGTTGACAACTTATTTTGAGTTAACCTGCTAGTTTATGTTCTTTCATTTTCATTCTCTAGTATTATTCTGCCCTTACAGGATGAATTTTTTGGATGTTTCCTTTTTAAACAGGGTTAACTCTGCATGCATGAGGGTGTCTGTGTGTGCAGCTAAAATACATCTTTTGTCAAAGGCATTAAATTAACATATCTAAAAACTAAGTAGCAGCAAGGCTTACAAGTCCACTTAGATTATGAAATTAGTTCAAGAAAAATAAAGTATTGTAAAGTAGGGTTAAGTGATATACTTTTCTTTCTTTCAAATCCAGTTAATGTTATAGAACCACAGAATGACCGAGGTGGGCAGGGAGCTCTGATAATCACCTTGTCCAACTCCTCTGCTAGAGTAGGTTGCCCATGTCCAGTCAGGTTTTGAGTGTCTCCAAGGATGGAGACACCACAACTTTTTCAGGCAACCTGTTCCAGTGTTATTGCATATTTGTCACAAAATCCCAGCAAGCAACATAGTTGCTTTACTTCGTCCAGAGAAGACCAAACAAAAGGTTGCACAGACTTAAAATATATTTTAAGCCTTTTCTTCACCAGGAGAAGGAAGTGCTATTGCAGTGACCTCCTGAAGAAGCAGACAACATTTACCTAAGCATCTCTCCCTGATGTCAGGGAGCGACAGTGCTTCCACCTATTCTCTGCTTCCTTCCCAGTTATCACTGTTCACGTAAAAAAAGCCTAAGTAGCAAGTATGTCTGTTAATCCCCAGAATAAATAGCCCACCAAAGCAAATAAGATGTTTGTTTGCATGTATGAGAGTACAGGTCAAGTGCTGCCTTTACTTTATGATTCAGTGTAAGACTCATATTGTAATACCTGTAAATATATTGTGTTGAACTGTGGAATGCTTTCTTGCCATTTATCCCTGGAAATTCTAAAATGTGTTAATGTAAATATAAATACAAATATATGACTAAAGGTAGGCAAAGGACCAGCTACCCTATACTGCCTATAAAGAGAGGTGGGAGGGAGGGGGGGAGGGAAGAGAAAGAGAGAGAGAGACAGACAGAGAAAGAAAGTGTGTTATTCCTGCCCAAGAAATAGCACTGTATCCATGCTGTCATTCTTTGTCTAGAAGAAAATGCAAAGATAAATCTTTTTCTTAAAACCAAAACAAAACCACCTTTGAAACACTTAAATCCACCACAAATGCACGCTCAAGTCCTATTTCTGTTAAATGATGAGCACTTGTGTTGGATTCAGCAGAGCACTTCTCTGCACTTGATACATGCCAGGATAAAAACTCTTATAAAGCATCTGCTTGTTTTGTAGACAGAATAATGAAATTAAATAGAAAGTGAACACTGAAGTAATGTGATAGGAGATCATGCCACAATTACTATTGGGTATATCACAATTTATAAACCTAATTAACAGAAGAACTCTTCACTTTACATAGCTTTAAATACAAAACATCAGTTTCACATAAATATCTCATTTGGATACAAAGAGTGGTAGGAAAAAATCTTTCAAATGTGGCACCTTATTTAAATAAGAACAACATAAAGTGATAGCATTCACCTTTTGCCTGGGAAAAAGAAAGATAAGTAGAACCACGAAACATTTGAAAGGTCTAAGTATTCTTTGATCAAAGAAACATAATGGGCTGGCTATGGTCTACTAACAGTGACCCAAGGAACTAAGTATGCCATACCTCACCATACTGCTTTTAGATTTCCTACTGTTTAAAAACACTTTAGATATACACAGCAGGTTCTCATCCTATGAAATTAAATTAATTATTAAACATTGTAAATGGAAAGGAATTGGTTTTAGACACATACTTTCCTAGCTGTCCAATGACAGGCAATAGTAAAACAGGAGTCTATGCTAACTCACATCTTGTGTACAAAAAAAATTCTTTGTTTTTATCACAAATTAAGAAACTCTATTCACTTTAAAATCATGATGAACTGTGAGGTTTTCTGCATTTAGGACACAACTGAAAGAATATCTAAGCAGAAACAAATGTCATATCAATCATATCAGTATACTGTGCACTGGCGGTTATGATCATCCTTCAGTCATGAAGGTGTCATGGAATATTACACAGATGAATCCTTCAGGGGAACAAATCTTCATCATTTTTAAATTAAAATAAACCAACCAAACAAAAATAAACACAGTTCAAAGCGATTTCTTGCAATCTAAAGCAAAACAGTTACTCCCATAAACAGAAACATATATGTTTTCTTACCCTTGCAAATATCTTCCATAAGGCAAACAGATGTCCTTCATAATAGAGGTCATACTTTTTGAGGTGAAACCCACTAAGATGAATGTGACAGCATATTAATTGGACTTGCACCCACTCATTACCACATTGGTTGAGATAGACTGAATTAAGAGTGGTGAGAAGTTGGTTTATTATGCATAAGGGTAAGATCATGGGGGGAAATGGATACACTGAATAAAAAGAAAACCTGCCTATCTCAAAAATGCCAGTTACTTTTTGATATTAGAAATTACTATCACCTTGAAGAGCAGAAGCTTAATTCTAAAACATAGGAAAAAATATTTAATCATAAGAAATTTTTTTTTACTGTGAAGATGATCAAATATTGGAATTGATTACTCAGAGAGAATTCTGGAGGATTTTCCATCCTTGTAGATATTTAACACCTGTTGGGCATGATTCTAAGTAACCTGATTTGGCTGATCCTGAACTAAGCAGAGGGTTGGAGTAGGTGATCCCCAGAGGTCCCTGATAATTTCAGCAGTGCTATTATCCTGTGATTGTTGGGTTAAAAAAATGGTACTTTGAATGTCTGAGAAAGACAGGATTTTCCTATCATGTGTCAGCTCATTTTTAATATAACACATTATTAATGACTGAGCCTAGGATGCACATCAAAATCAACACACAACACTACTGTCAAGTCCCAGCAAGGAGGTCTGGTAACCTACGTAAATATTCACCTATGTCAGACACAATAGTAGTGCTGTCCAGAGCAATAGGAATTTTGGATTAATTGGAAAAGGCAAAGTGTTTACGACCATCATCTGCTTATGCCTCCCAGTCCATGACAGAGAAAATAAAATATTTGGGCATATAACACACACAAAAAATGGGTACACCAGTACATAATGTGGACCAGTCTAGTACTGGGAACATTTAACACATCCCGTGGTTCAGAATATTAACCTCAAATAAATGTTTCTTTTATTTTTTCTTTTTTTTCCTGTCAGTAAATCACTATTTCAAAAAGAGATATTTTTCATTAGTGTCCAGAATGCTTTCGTCTCACCTTGTTGCAATACTTAGTCAGCAACAGATATCATGACAGACATTGATGAAATACAATTATCTAGGGAGAGGAAGGTTTCATATAAAATGTACAGCTTATATTTTTATGATAAACTTTCAAGTTTATCAAATGAAAATAGATCACTATGTGCTTTAACAACACCAGGAGAACAACACCAGAAGAACATCAACTGGAAATGTAGGTAATTATCACTGCAAACCTTACAATATGCTGCCTACCTCTGTCATTATCACATTTCCCATTTTCCAGTAACATATTACGTTCCAAGTGTTCTTTAAAATCACTAAAGAATCATTTAAACTCCTTCCGACTTTATATTCCTGGAGACAGGGATTCCCTTTTCATGAAAATTGCATAGGAAGAAAAAACTGTGGACTACAGTCAACATTTTTACAAACCAAATGGTCTGGTATATTACCTAAAGCAAAAAAAGCTTTCAGTCAGAAGTTAAATTCAAAAATGACCTTGTGCTTTTTTCAACAAGGCTGGCAGCTGAGGTCATTGGAATAAATTGTGATAGAGAATGCTTCTCTCTGCATAGTTAGAAGGCATGTGTAGTACACAAACTACCACCAAGTAAGAAAAAAACCCCTACCAAAACAGAGCAAAGAACATTGCTCCATTTCTTTGTAAATAGAGGTAAATATAATCTACAAGAATTATGACTTCTAATGAAATCATTTAGGTTTTCAACAACTTTATTTCACCATCAAGTATGTTCTACACTTTTCAAATCTACATTCATAAATAAATCCTGTTCTTCATTGGCCTCTGCTGTTAACAACATAAGCACCTGTAATATTTCTCCAGCAGGCAGATCTCAGATGCACAGAATATTGTGTAGTGTTGTTTAAAAATATATTGTAGTGTTGTTTAAAAATACATATTGTAGTTGTGTTAAAGTTCTGTAAATTACTGAGTCAAAACCAATGAACTGCAAAAACACTGGAACTGCTAGAGAGTGTTTTAATTGAGATTTAAATATGTACATTGAAAGCAAACTTCTCAGTACTCGCTTCTGTAAGGAAATTGTTAACTAATTTCAGAAGAAGGTAATTTTTAAAAAAAGGTATTTTTTCAATTCATTTTCTTGCAAACACATAAGAACCACTGTTAGATGATTTTAATCTGTCAATAGGACTGCATGAGTCCTCAACTTATTTCTATAATAGCAGCTTTTCACCGGAATATTTTGATCAACAGAGTCTTATTTTTTTCCTCTGCCTCTTTTGGGAGTAGCTTAATGTTAAGATGAAAAATACACTCAGGGCTTCAGAGCATGTGGAAAAAAATCTCAAAACTGCTTCTAATCCTGTTTTCCACTGTGTCTTAAAGTATCCTATATAAAGAATAAAACACATCTTGTCACTTCTGAAACATTTAAAGAAGAGAGGGGTAAAAATAGAGTGCATGTAACTTACCATTAAAGTTTACTGCCCGGATATAGCTAAGTAGTTCTTTACCATCAGTTGTGCTCATCCTTGGGCACAGACCAATATATCCAGGACAGAGATCTTTATGCATGTTGTGCAGTGCATAGGCCATGGAATACACTGCATCAATGACAAACTGAACTTTTCCTTCTTGCTCATACGCTGAATCTCTCGCAATTCTTTCTAAGCCTAAAGAAGAAAGAGAAAGAGTTTACTTCTATTTGTGTGTGCATGTGTGCATACCTGCATGAGTACTTGCATGCAAAAATTCACATTATGACATAAATAATTACAGTTGGATTGACAGGTAAAGTCAGGATTCACCTATCCAACACATAAATAAACAAATGAACGAATAATATGGCCTTTGCTTTTGCCTCTCATCATTTTACACTTTGCTAGGTATATAAACAGTACGCTGAGCTTTGGGCTAGAAAAGGTGACAGAACACTTCATTACAAGGAAAAGATACATATAGATATGTGCATTTCTACAATCCAGTAGAAAAATTCTCTTTCCACCTTTTTGACTTTCATTTAACAGTTGTTTGTTTTTATCTACAGTACACTTCTAGAGCAGTCTGCCATTCTGTTTCAGATAAATTTAAGGCTATCTTGATTTTTATCCCTGTCTATTGTTTGATAAACATTATTTAAACATCTCAGGAAAAAAAGTTGAATGCTTGCTAAGTGATGTGACCATCTGTCTCTATACTGAGAAGTGCTTATTCTATGATATTTTCCTGTATTTACTGGTGAATTATGCTTCACATTGAGAACCATGTACTGTCTGCTATTTCCTACAGGGACATTTATCCTTCAGAGGGAATACAGAGGAAAACAATGCATTATATAATTTTTATTCTGCAGGAATCGCCTGAATTAATCATCTATGTCCAAATCCAAAGAACTTTTTACATTAATAGGTGATATTACCAAGTGGAAAAGTTAATAAATAAAAATCAGGAAAATTATATTTTAAGTGGATAATCAACATGAAATCCCATGTCCTCTATAGGTATTCAGATGCTGATTTCAAAGGTTCAAAATCTTAATTTTCCTGGGAAAAAGGGATCTGCAAATCTTGATGTGAAATCTGCCCTGCTGAAATTTACTGTCAAGTTCCTCTTGCCTTAGTGAAGACAAATATGAACAGCTAGGTTATCTACCAAGTTATCAACTCATTCAGCTTGAAAAAAATCCAGTCATATTGTTTAAGATTATTTAGAAATGAGGCAAAAGTTTATGGGGTTTTTTTAAGTTTTAACAGTTTATATATTATTTATGTTTCTTTTTTATATCTAAACACAGGATTTTATCAGTTTAAAATTTCAATTTTGCTGAATTCAAGGTTTTAAAAGTATATTGTTTATGCCTGAAAATACACCGTACACAAGATCTTTCTTCAGACAAAGTATGCAAGCCCATTTGACATGAAAAAAAAGCTAAGGAGTATACTCAGAAACCCTCCTTCTGTTTGCTGCACTTGAGTACCACCATATCACATTACAGTGATAACACATGAACAAATCTGTAATCTGACAAGCAGTAGTGGTTTGTGCTTTAAACACCCCTGAGCATTGGGAGCAATAGATAGCCTTGAAAAATGATGATGTGCTTTTATTTCTCCTCAGGGATTAGTTAAAAGAAATAAAATCACTGCCTCTTGAAAAGCTACCAACCATTTAGAGAAGAAGGCAAAGAACTCATTTTTGTGATTTGTACAAGTAACTTTGCAGACAGTTTTCAAGACATAGTACCTAATGAATGGAAAATAATTAATAGTGCTACTCCATTATAAATAAATAAACAGGAAAAACTTTTCCTTGCACATGCTGAAATTTACAAAATTAGTTGCAATACATTGTCCAGACATAAAAGAGAACATGAAGGATGGAAGACAAGTAGTTTAATTAGTTTTCAAATTTATTAACTTATTTCATTTGGGAACTACCTTCTAACACTAAGCGATGGGTAGAGCTCATGATCTCCACTTTTATTGTTCCTGCCTTGTTCAGGACTGTGGGACAACAAGTGAAGGACAGGGTTTACAGAACTGCTGGTGACACACAGCAGTCAGTAACCTGTACGTGCCCCCAAAGCTTCCACATCCTCTAAACGGGACGGTCAGGACCAGAGGAGTTTGAAGGACATCCACTCTAATTTCCAAGATAAATATGATTCCCTTCATATATCAAATGGATAATTGTGTATGTTGAAGGGTGGGAGGTTGGTGAAAGACAGAGAGGAATCATTTTTTGTAATAAATTCTAAGTCATAAAACACTAAAAGTTGCAAACACTTAGGCAAGTGCATTGACTGTTACAGATTTTAAAAGGGGAAAAAAACAATATTGTTCTCCCCTATGCTATACCGCAGTTTAAACACATACAACACATTTTTGCATAAATTTATTTCATGGTATAATATTTTACCTTCACTCTTCACAGATACGTGACCATAAAGTAATTTATCCTATAAATTACAGAGGAAAAAAACAATTTTTGGGACTGATTGTGTTTCTGTGCATACAAAGGGGTGAGGAACATCACAGAATTATTACTTTTAAACCCAGAAGGCAATAGACAAGAGAAATCTCTGTGCTTTGCATAACTAAAAAAACACAGAAGATTGGATTATATGTTCTTTCTTCTTGAGGTTTCTTTTCATTTTCTCTTTCTAGATAAATAAACTAACATTTATAAAGATGACAAGAACTCATCAATTTAAATTTCACTGCACTGCCCTAAATAAATGTTAATGTATAGCAATAAAATGATGTGTATTGTCTAAGCCATAAATATGGTCAGCTCCTGCAGATATAATATTACTCGATTGGAAGAAGCGATTATGATTTTTCTTCAGACTTGTATATCAAGTAATAACAGTTTCATTTATAGCTTGACTTTCAGGTCTACGAGGCATGTTTCTACACACACTGGTGACCTGAGAGAACATAATTTGTATCTCGTAAAATAAATGTTTTAATGCTTTCTTAGTGATCACTTCAATTTCTCATCCTACAGTTAAAATTGCTTAGGCTGTGTCTTCATCACAAAGAGTGAGAAGATGTTCCCAGCTCCTGAACTTGCACTTTTCAGACCTGTGGTCTGACAGTATGTCAAGAACTGAGACAAGAATTGGTCTCACACCATCCCTTCCTATTCTGATCTCCAGACATCAACTAGGAATCAAGAGATTACAAGGAACATAACCAAGATAAATTAGGCCTTTAAAACAATAATTTAAAATGTATCTTCATTAAAAACTTAACAGCATACATTAAGTAAATAAAGATTAATGTAAGACAGATAAGATAATGGATTCATACACGGGTAATGATATCACCCGTGAGATAGAAACAATTGTCTCAAACAACCAAAATTTAAGTTGCTGATCTCTCCAACAAGGCACTAATCTGCTAGATGACAACTGTTGCATAATTCAACTAAACTTTAGAAAGCCTGTTCTTATTGATAATCTAAAAGCACATGTAGAAATAACTTCTGTGACATATAAGTCCATGACAATAGGAAAACTTAAGAGCAAAGTTCCTAGCAATTATTCTCTTAAGAATATAAAAAATTTTAAATAAGGCAATTGGATATGCCTGCTTTGTAACTTGTGACATTGTGGAGATATGGCTGGGGGTAAAAATTAGAGGAAACTGAGAAGTTATATTCACATCCTAAAAGAATTTATAGCAGTATGGAAATTATGGGGTAATATGCAGCTGCTACTCCCTGGATGGAATGTGGTTGGTAGCTCCATGATGATTCCCCATAGAACAGTAAGCACTTGGTAAGGAGGAGGGAATGGAGGGCGGAGCAGAGTGGAGACACCTCGGCCAGGCTCTGTAGAAATCCCTGCAGGGAGGGGAAATGGATGGTTCTTTGCAGTTGATAAAATCATGCAGTTCTTTTCTACCAAGGGAGGTAGGAGAAGATGTCTTACTGCTGACATCTCATTCAACTGCGGTGAAATCTCTCTTCTAGGATGAGGAAGTCCAACTGTAATACTAACACGCACTCGCTTCCAAAGCACGACCACCCCAACCAGGCATATGCTCTATATTTTTTTGACTATATCCTTAAATACAAAGCAAGAGAACTTTACATCAATCAGTAACAAAGGTATTTATGACTAAAGTCACTCAAGCTCTGCCTAAACATAAAGAAATAGTATGGAAGTAAATCGAGAATGGGGGAACAGTGAGGGAAGACTCCATCATAACTGCTGGGATAGTGGAGGGCTTGGATTTTGGATACATAGTAACACTTTTTCAGTTCATAGCTACAATGTCCATTTTTTACTCACTGTTAAATTATTTATCCCCATTACTTGGTTTGCAAAACAATTTTATTTAAGATGCACTTGGAAGCAAATGAAATCAAAGATAAATATTGTGTTGCAATAGATCTTCTGTGTGGGTCAATCCCAATCACAACTAAAACACAGTAATTTGTAAGTAGTCTCCCACTCTTAAGGTCAGGCATGATAGTCCTCTATTTGTCAGAATTGGTTAGAACTTCCCATCTTTGGAGCAACAATTTTTTCCACAGAAAGCTGTGGAATGGCTTTAACTGTAAGCCATTTCATCAGGCTCAGCAGGAAGCACCAGGAGCATATGTTGCTCCCATTGAAGTCTTCCCAATTATTCAGCTGTTTTCCTCACACATTATGGAGTGTGTTCTCTCTGAACAAATAATGCAGATCATCATCTTCTTTTACTCAAACTTAAGGCCATTATATACTTTTATGGTGGGGGATTTGAGTTTTCTGACAGCTGCATGGTGACAGTGATGCTTGCTTTGTGCATGAGTTAGTTTACAGAAAGCATCACAAAACCTGTGGCTCCTCTGTAATAGTACAGTGTCAGTTTAGGAAGCAATTCAGAGAGGAAGCTAAGGATTATAGCAATTTTCTCAGCCATTCCAAAAAGAAAATAGAGAATGTAGAAGCAGCAACAGTGAAATGACTGTCTGCTGTTCTCCAACAACTGATGGATATGGGTTTGCAATTTAGTCAACTGGTCCTTGATGTAATTATTTAGGGGTTATGCCTCTTTACACCAACTCACAAAACCAACCAACAAACAAACAAAACAAAACAACAAAAACTAACAAAACCAAAAAAAGACAAACAAAAAACCCAAACCAAAACAAAATCAAAAAATGATGACAGCAAGACCAATTAGCAAAAGTCTAAGAAAGAAACAGTTTTTCAAACCCTAGAATAATACAGAGATTTTTTAAAAAACTTCCTACTCAGAACTGGGCTGAAACCTCACATCTTTTAAATACTTCTTAAATAGAAAATAGCAAGAACATTTCATATTGAGTGAATCTGCTTCAATAATTTTCAGTTTAACACCACCATAAATGAAAAACTAACTTTTTTCTTTGCCTGGTTCCGTAACTGAAGCACCTTAAAAATTCTTGCCCTGCCCACAAACATTTTTCATTGGAAATACCACGACATTTTTCCTGATCTTCACAGTAAACTGGACATTTGTTTCAGCAAAACACTTCACAAAATTCACAATAATATATATTAAAGTGGAATTAAACCACTATCCTAATTATATTGGGGTGGTTTGTTCCTATACTATATGTGACATTTACTAGTGTTTTGTCTCAGAAAAGCAAACTAAGGTTGCATTGCTAATAAAAGAATTTTTTTCCCATTTCTGTACTTTGAGAGAGTCCCTAACAACAATTTGAACGTTGTTATTAGAGTGAAAAACTTTCCTTATTCTAATTAATGCCTTCACATTACTTAATTATAGCTCATTAAAAGGGTGAATAGAGTTGGAGAACACAGGCACTCAGAGCTCTCAACATTTAAAACCCAAGTCTGCCACATCTAACAGCGACAATATTATGTAAAATATCATCTTGCTGAGCCAAGATTTGCTAACATGTATCTTAAGCTAAACATTAATGACTGCATTAAAATAACAAGGAGACAGTAGGATATGGTTTCTGTCAATCACACTAAGAACCACACCATGTATTTGAAAGCAAAACTGTATCAAAAAATACAGTGGGATAAGCAATACTTCTTTCAGGTACATGACTAGTCAATATCAGTAGAATTGCCTATGTAGGAATATAATAATTAGTATGAACAAAACTAGAAGTGGATATAGGATTTTAAAAAGTTTTATGTACTTATTATAAACAGATTACAGCTTTGAAACTGCAGGCAGACCACTAGTAATCTTACTGTCAGAAGACCTCTAAATGGTGTTCTGGTAGAGATCTTTTCACCTATACCAGTTCAGTTTCTGGCTACAATATTTCTCGCAATTTGAGAGCACATACCTGCAGAAAAACAGAAAGACACTGTAGAAGTTTAAATAAAAGGTAGAGAGACTTTTGCATTGCTAAGGAAGGATTCACAGCAGTTAGTAAATCTGACATCACAATAGATTTTGTTAGATTTTCCTCCAGGTTTTACACCAGAGAGCAAACCACATTTAACTTTTACAAAGATTTCTATACAATAATTCCATGTATTTTGCATGTTTCTTAAATATTTACATGGTCGTTTAAATATCGCTCAAGTCCCCTCTTGGTTCTTCTGTTTTTATTTTAGAAAAGACACTGAAATCAGAGATTTACATCTCATTCATGCTCAAGTCTTATACTTCTGCAAATTTTGTACCATATACCATTTAGAAGTATTAGTGATCCACTGTCTCTTTCACTCCTGTATATTTCTAGTTTTAGCACATATTAAAGGAAGGCAGCTGATTCCATATTATTATGGTATTCCACTTTTTTTAATTGTCAAATTATATATATTTTTCTTTACTTGTAAAAATAAAAATTGAATGTACAACATTAATTTATATATTTCTCAGATTTAAGATTTTGTTTTACATATATCAGCACATAACAACACATGGCATTCTGCTTCAAATGTAAACCCATGAGTTTTAATATTAATTAACACTCACTAAATTCCAAAAAAAATAGAGACTTTCAGCCTCAAAAGTTGTCAGTTTGATTTGTGAATAAGAAACATTGTTTTAGAGATTTTTCACCAAATCAAAATGGTACAGGAAAAATGTTTTAATTATGTTCTAAAATGAGATGTGTTTGTCATAATTAAACCATGTCAAAAGTTTTAGATCAGCATTCTGAACAAAATAACATGAGGATAAAGGAGACAACTTGCTTATTGTTTGCTAACACGGAGATCTAAGAACTGCCTTAGCAAAAATATTTTAAATGTTGTTTGAACTTTAGGTGCTTTGTTTCTTACTGAGAATAATGTCAGTATTCAGGTGAGTGTTAGCATGAATAGACAACCAAATATTTTGCTGAATTTCTCAAGTTTAAAACAAATCATGTCTCGAGGTAAGTATGTAGATAGAACCTACATTTTCTAACAATCATTACCCAAGGGAATGTCTATCTATGGGAAAAAATTGCTAGTGTACTGATCCAGGCACACAGGTGGAAATAACTGATACCATTTTAAAACCTCACAGGCTGCAAGAAATTCTAATGCAGGCTTCAGTGTGTAACTCCAAAGCCTATGGCACTGGCTATCTGCAAGCGGAAAGATTCACTACAAACAACTGTATTTATTCATTGTCTGTTAGCATTTAAGCTCAGAGAACCTTCAGTGCATAACAGCAGTATGTATAAAAATACTTTCCTCTGATTATCGGCTGTCAGAGCTTTTAAGTTTAAGCTTCAGACCAGAAACTCAAGGGACTTTTTTCCGCAGGACTATTAGTTTTAGGTACAAACTTGATTGACATCATGCTCAAGAAAGGCCCTTCTTGCAATTGGAAAGAACTTATTGGAAGTATCCAAACAATTAACTTCCTGAAGTATTTGTGGCCACTTCACCCAAAAGGAGAGGGGAGGGGAGGAGAGGTGAGGGGAGGGAGAAGAAAGGAAAGAGCCTTGTGCTTGTCTAAAGACAAGTCTAGAGTCTTTTGCTTGAGTCTTAATCTTTAATTTAAACACACCTTAATAACCAAAATATCCCTTTTCTCAAGCATTGGATATTCTCACTGTGATGTTTAGCATTTCTTTGAAAAAATGGTTCCTCCTATTTAGCTTCTCTGTTCCCACATACTCCACTCACTCCCAGGTGTTGCTCTATTAACAGAAGACCAGAAATTCTCTCAGCCACCAGCCCACTCATTCCATCTCTTCTGCTCATCCTTGATTGCCTGTGTTATTTTCATTGGCTTACCCAGTGGTCTTTAATCACATTTTGCTGCTGGTCTCTGTGATAATTTTGCAGTCCTCAGATAAAGCCTATTGCTAGTATAAAACAGTATCTCACATACTATCTACTGTTTAGTCAAGTGCTATGCAGATAGACAGATCCAGCAGAACAAAAATTGTTATATTTTCTTGCAGTGGTTACAAGGACTGACTATAGTTACAATAATATACATCACATTTGGATTAATTCATAGGGCTGCATGTTACTTAGGGCTGCTAAGGAGACAGGTACGTAAAAAGATTTCAAGACAAATGCAATGAAAACCAATGTAAAATAAAAATAAATGTAAAAATGAATCTTAAAATAATTTCACTCTTAGTTACTACTGGGTTTGTATTCACAGTATCTAACTTCCAAGAAGAAATTTTTGGAGCTGGACAAGATAGAAGTACTCATGACAGAATTTTTCTGTGGAAAGGAGAGTGGGCTTTTTCAGGAAGGAGCAGTGGGAGGATTTTTTCAACTGCAGCCAAAAAGGAAGATATATGAAAGCATTCTTTTCAAAGTAACAAGACAAGTAAAATTTAAGCATATAAGAGATCTAATAGTAATATTTTACAATATTAAAAGCTGGAGAAAATGTTAACTTTTCCATTTGCCCTATCCATCGTCTCTTGCTGTTGTGCCCCATTTTAGTGATCTTATCACACTGCAAGTAGGGCATAAGGAGGAAAAGAAATAATTAATTTCACTTAGTGCAACCAGTAGGAAAAATGCTACATGGTCATAGAAAATTAAATACTTTTTATTTCAATTTTTTATTTTTCTGTACAAGAAGAGGCAACTTTTGACAGTCAGAATGGAAACGGGTTCAGGAGCTTCGAATTGCTATAGACTACAATTTTGTCATGTGTTACTGTCAAAGTAAACCTATGCGATTCACTGGAGATGGTGAAACATCATTTTGTTCTACAAGCTATGTAGACAACAGCTGAAACACATGATTTTCCACAGGTAAAAATCTGTCATTTCCCCACTAATCTAATTAAAGGTGTTTTTTCAGGAGCTGATAAAAATGAGAGCACCATCAAAATTAGAACTAAGCAGCTAGTTAATGGACTGCTTGATGCCATGAACTAGACACGGACAATTGGCTTCTGGAAGGAGATTTCAGTCTAAAAGTGGAAGACAGCGTACCCACAAACACTACTCTTCGCACAGCCTAAAAGATAGCTAGTTCTTTAATCACAAACTAATTAGAACTGATTGGCTTCATTACTAAATTAGGGACATTACAGACATTTGCTGCTTTAGCAGGTTGGCTGTACACACTCCATTGGCAACTGTCTTACAGCTGTGCATATCCCATCCTCACCGGGGCAAAACGGTGACAATCAGCAACTTGAAGAAAAGTTCCCTCATTGACAGTGTTGTCCCTTTCAAATAGAGAGAATCAATTTGCTCTGCTTGCTCCGCCTGTGTGAATCAGGACAATTATCTACAAAGAGCTGAGGAGGTAGACAGAAGAGGCTTGTCTGGAGATGGTGTTTTGGAGGTGGGGGAAGTAGATATGCTGTCAGAGCTTTTGCAGCAAATTTCAGAATTGCCCTAGCTAAGACATGCTAAATTAAGTGCTGCTGAACAAGATGCTTGTGATTAAGCAACAAACAACACCCAGAAAAGTATAACAGTCCCTGCAGTACACTTTAAGTGTCTAATATTAAAAAGGAGTTGAAAACATCCTTAACTGCATAAATACCTTTAAAACTGAATACTCTACCAAAGTCTCTGAAGTTCTGTTATTTCACATAGCTAAAACCAGAGCCATCTTGAGAATTTGGGGACCTTTCCCTTCTGCCAAGGGCCATCGAGAATTCGTGGTACAAACAAGTTTCATTCCTCACAGGGGATGAATCCAACAAACAAATCTGAGTCCAACAAATTTACACTTAGTTTAGCACAATATATAGACACCTGATACTCATTTTTTGCTTAAGAGTCTTAGTGATTAAGCACTTTCTCAGGAATCAAATATCCCCTTTAGGTGTTAGTACATTAATGATAATAACATAATAAATATGTGAAGTATTGTTAAAGCACAGGCTTTCTCTTGATGGGAGGTACTCACACTGCCATACTTTACATACCTTGCATACATTAGGTATGCAAGTCCCCTAGCATGAACTGCTATTAGCACAGTAATGCTTCAGACTTGCAATGCAGCATGCAATCTTCTAACAGTATTATGAGCCTGCTGGCAATATGTACCCCTAAAAAGTAGATATTTAATAGTTTGTGCATACCACTGTAACACTGAAACACTGAGCACCTGTTTCGTTGTTTTCATGCAGTCTGAAATCAAATGAAAAAGACATGACTTTTTTTAGATATTCTGGTACTATGATTAAAAAAAGACCACCTGTGATAACCATTATATTATCATAAGCATATTTTAGTAACCTAAGTCCATTCAAAAGTAATTTTTCACCTGATCTTGAACAAAACTGAAATGCTCTTATCTACTTTCTTGCAACATATTTTACAATTATAGATACACTTTTGAAGAAATCAAAACTTCTCTGCAGAATTCTACAATCTTGTGCCGTTCATGTTCCAATTTACCAAGTGCAGTTTGAACTCATTTTACCAAGGCTGTTTCATTTCTTCTTATTCTTATAACTTGTATCATGACCTCTAGTGTACAGACTGATGGGAAAATTCTCAAAATCATTTAAGTTTTTCACCAGTACATTAGATGTGTAAATATGTTTTGAGTCCTTCTATATAAGAAATATATCGATAAACTGGAGAAAGTTCAGCAGACAGCCATGAAGATGTTCAGGGGGCTGGATCACATGCCCTGTGAGGAAAGGATGAGGGATATGGTTTTGCTCAGCCTTTAGAGGAAACAGCTTTGTGGTCAAGTCCCCCAAACAGCAAATCCAAACAGGGAGATGAGCCAATATTCTTCACAATGGTGTATGATGCCAGGACAGGACATAATGGGCAGAACTTGAAACAAAAGGTTTAAAGTGGTAAAAGGTTTTTTCCAGTAAGGATGCTCAGAGAACCAAACAAGCTGCCCAGAGAAGATACACAGTCTCTCCCCATTCTTGGAGGTTTTAAAAAACCGACTGGATAAAATCTTAAGTCACCTGGATCCAACCTCAAACTGACCCTGTTTTGAGCAGAATGTTGGACTAGAGACCTCCTGGAGTTCCTTCCAACCTGAAATATTCCATGATCCACTGTTAAGATGCTACTGCACCAAAAATGTCTTAGCCAATACTACCGAACCATCTCAAGTGCCTATGTACACACGCATATATACAGGTACGTGTGCTCTTGCAGACAAGCATGTGGAAGTCCACAACAGTCTAGATCACATTCATTTGGGAGGGAGCTCTGAGGACATCCCAAGTGAAGAATTATCCTCCCCTCACCTGGTCTTCAGACCTTAAAGACAGGTTGGGATAACAAGACTTCTGAGAGTGGGGGTTTTTGTTGATTTGTCTCTCAGTCCTTAGGAGATCAAGAACAGTTCAAAGCAAATAGAAAACCAGGTGAATTTGCATTAAAAAATATTATTATATTTGACCTCACCATGTAAAGTATCTGCATTTTAAGGACATGGTACCTAGATCAGGATAGACTACATTTAGTCTTGAGAGTTTGGATGCTTTTTATTGCGACTACTGTATCACTTAGCGCAAAAATTGTATAACTGACTTTTACATTCAATCCCATGAGCCTGGAATTCTATGACGGAGGAAAAAAGGTGTACTGATGGAAAGTGGTGGTGAAAACCCTGGTCTCTTTTTAAATATGTTTCAAACATTTTAATCAGTAGAGAGGTCACTTACTGTGACCTCAGTGGGTATCAAAGTTTTAAAAAACAGAGAGAAAAGCCAAAATGTACTTTGGAAGGATCCTTTTTAAGCCATCCTAATGATCTGCAAGTGACTTGTTTCATGGCTGAGAGCATTCAGAACTCTTGGCATTGACCTCTTCTGCTGGCCTGAATCAGCTCAGTTTCAATGGAAGTCAATTGAGTAAGGGTGATTTAGAGCCCCTCCAATTTTGTCTCAAAATCTAGTGTAATGTGAGAATGTCAGAGAGATAAGAATATTTTTTTAAGACAGATTGCACTATTTTCTGTTACAGTAGTTTTATTGCTTCCTTACACAATTCTGACGTTCTCTATTTTAATTTAATTGAAGTGAGGGCACTTGAAGGGATAGACATTCAAACACAACCTAGATCATGTAGCTCAGGGAAGCTGTAGTCAGCCTTTCATTTTAACATTATCCAGTCTCATGGGTACATGCACAGTTATACTAAGTTAATTAGTTAGTAATATATACTAGCTGACATATAATTCACAAGATGACCATCATTATAAACAATGTAAACAATATTTTGAAATTTATGTTTTCCAAAAGCTATGTTAAAATCTAAAATAGATCTGATAACATTCAGAAAGAGCAAAAGAAAGTAATGGGAATGATACACTGTAATACAGTGATTACTATTCAGGATGGAAAGAATTTCTTTTCTAGCTGTAATCAGTATGTAATTATGGTCCCAAAACCAAGGCAACACATAAAGAAACAGCTAGAAAGTAGTGCCTTGCTCTATGCTATAAATTTGTGGTCTCTTCAGGCCTTTTATCTTCATTGCCCTTATGCACAATTGCAAATCTGAGTTCCTTAGGCTGCAATTCTCTTCATCAGTAGCACCATCCAGAGGCACATGTTAATGCTGTGGTGAAGCCAGTTTACTAAAAAACACAGTGACAAATAAAATTATTCATTTATTTATTTTAAATAAGTCAAGGCATAAGGACAAAGTGATTCCATATTGTAATGAGAAATAATTCAACAGCAAACCAAAAATAAAGGGTTTTTTTCGAAAAATTAAATAATAAACATACATTACAGATCCTTAACATGAAAAAGGCATCCAGTTATCTTTTGTTATGATTTCAACCTCTAAATGCTTTGACTTTGAGAAAATCTTGTCAAATAAAGAGGGACAAGAACTTTATCAATAGGTCTTCAGATTAAAAGAACATTTTCAGAATTCTATTTTCTCCATTGATTTATATACATTATTTGACTAGGACACTGAAAGAAAACAAGTGAAGTCTTAGTGAAATCCCAGTGGAATGGGATCCAGATGAATCAGTGGGAGATTTGACCAGTAATAATTGTGGAAAGAGATGATAGCTGAAAGATTATTTGCTTCTTTCAAGTGAATAAACCTACTAATTTATCCTTATTAGTTATCATCATTATTCAATGTAAAAATACAAGCAAACAAAGTTTACATAGAGAGTATTGAAATTGGTTATTTTGGTTAAACAGGATACAGTTGGCTTTATTACACATTTTTCCACCTCTGTAAAAAAATCCCATTCTTAGAAATGCAAAGATATATAAAAATAAAAATGGCACTATCATCTATGATAGACTGATTCCTTCTCAAAAGTGTTCTCAAAAGATGAAAATTAAATGTACATGATATATATGCACACACATTGAGGGAATCATATATACTGAATTGTTTGTTTACTATTTCTCTTTTTATTGCCTGGGAGGAATATAGATTTTATTAAAGCTTCAGAATCTGTGGCCAATACCTTTACTATGTATTTTTTAGTGGGAATTATTTTATAAAACAGATTATCCCATAATAAATGCCTCACAAATCAATGAAGCAGCTTTGCACACAAAGTAATGGTAGAATCTGACCTGTATTTGTTTTATATTTTTTGTCCTAGAGATTTCTGGAAATAATTATAGAGATAATATTTGCTCATAAAAAATGAATGTATAGGTAGTTCTAATAGGAACCATGAGTAAGGAAGAGTCAGTTCATACTCAAGATACATATCTTCCATCATGACATGGAAAATATATGTGTCAGGCTGTGCATAAATTATAGAATTACCATTTATAAAATTATTAATCAGGCCCGGCATTTTACTGAAGATGGTAGTTGCGTTCAGTCAGTGCAATCTAGAAGACCAGACACCCATGACTGAATGTTTGCTACTTTTGAAGAAAAATATTTGCATAGTTGTGGTAGGACCTATGACATGCCAGTGTGAAAGGCTAGTTCAAGACAGCATAGCCAAGTGAAACCAAAATACTCTTGCCAACTCTGTAGGTAAAAATTAATTTTTAGTGCCCAGGATGAGCCACTTTTGATACAGAAAGAGAAGGACAGAAATCTTGTAGAGCTCTGAAACACTAGTCTTGTTCCTAACACTGTTCCCAAAGGATGAAAAGATTGGAAACGGTATTTGCCATAACCACAAATGACTTCACCCATTTGCCAGTTGAAGCCTGTAACTCTTTCCTGTAACTCTCAGGAGAGCTGACAGCAGCCAGCTTGGCTCTCCAGGCTGCTGGGCTGGGGAGGCATGGCAAAGTCTCTAAACAACAGCTGGCTTTGCCTAGGTCAAATTTGGCCCTATCTTGCCCTTATTTCCTTTAGAAAGTTTTCAGGCAGAAATGTGTAAAATGGGAAGTCTGCATAAGGAAGGTAGCTAATTAGGAACAATGGGAGCCCTGGAGTTAAAATCCATTTATTTAAAATAAATTCCCAGTATTATCTGAAATAATTGCAAGTGAACTTGTAAAATTGTTGTGGGTTCAGTGAAACAGTAACAAAGATCTTATGAAGTAATACACAAAATTAGTATTATGCAAAGACTTTTGTTTAGGTAAAACTCTACCTGAGTATCATCAATAAACAGACCTTGCTAATCCTTTTTCACTGTTTGACCTTCAAAATTTTTTTCTGAACAACCAGTCTGCAGAAAGCGCATTGTATTGCTCCTCAAGCAAAAAACAAAGGCTACATGTGAACAACATGTCAGCAAAGGAGAGCTATGGCTGGGGAGGCCTTCTTTGAAACATAGACTTGATTTATAGATGAGAACTGTGGCAAAAACATCAATGATTCTTCTTAATAGTCCCATCAGTCCCCTCATGATCCTATTAGGACGTAGCTGTTTTAGTGGACTCATTGGCATCACTTCTGCCTTCATGTGATTGAGATAAGGCTAATTTTTTTCAAGCCACAGTTCTCACTTGCTAACTAAAAAAATTACATTTATCAGTAGATCGATCCAACGATCCTGATGTCACCAGACTATTGATAGCTTTTAATTTCTACACCGCTCAGAATCTCCTTTAATGAATAAATTAATTACAAGATTCACCTTTTTTTAAGTTTCCACCTCTGTTGCTGTTGCTGAAACAACTCAGGATTTAAGAAGGAGAATATCATGAGGTCTGTAGGTTATTTTGGATTTTTTGTTTTAATTTATCATCCTTATTAGTACATTCAAAGCAACTTACTATTTTATTTCTCCTAATTCTAGGCTCTTCTTAGAGGAAAACTGTAATCTTTTCTTAAGGAGGTTAACCTTTTATTCTTTTACAAAAGAATTTATTACAATTTAAAATAACATATTCATCCCAGCATAAAACCACAATAACATAAGCTACTGTGGATGTAAATATTAACATTAATAATAATATAAATTGTAAATTTGTTGTTTATTGTCCCACCGATGCTAGAAAAGTAGCACATTAAGCAAAGTTACCACTTCTGCTACCAGGAGACAAAAACACTTCACCTTGTAAGAGTTTCAGAACACCCCTCTGCTCTACTGTTTAACTGCATTAAGTCCACAGGCAAGCACTGTTCTGATTCTAGCCTTTATAATTCATCAGAGCACAGACTCTCAAAAAAAAGAGTCTGTTTATTCTATCTCTATCATCATAATGACATTATAAACACAAAATAGCCTGTGGCTCTGGGTGAGTTAATCATCTACTTTTTTTCCCCTAAGACACCGTCTTGAAGTACTAACACATTAACCTTGCAGACTGTTCACTTAGACCTTCTGCACAGCATGAGATTACTATTAGTCTCAACTGGTTAGTGTCAACCTCCCTGCTCTCCAGGGTTACCTAGGTCACTCCTCATTGCCTGGAAGATTAATTTACCTCTTAGGGATAAAGTAAGCTTAAGCATACAAACACTTGAATTAAGCGATGGAACATATTCTGGAAAGAGAAGAACTAAATGAAACTAATTATTGTTTCCTCTGATGAAACTGAAACACTATCAGCAAACAAGGTCTTTTTTTCACTAAAATATTTATTCATACCTATTCTAGAAGTATATTGAAAATACCTACTGTAATGAAAAGGACTCAGACTCTCCAAAAATACACTTTATGGTTTGCCAATACCATTAAATGTCATAAAGGTTCGTTTATATATAGATGCAATACATTTATATACAATAAAAGGGGTGAATGTTCATCCACTGTAAGTCACCTGCACTTATGGTTTCTTTGCAATGCATTATATAACTATCCTTCTCATAGGACGATTCACCAAGCTGTGTCAAATTCAAAGGAAGTAAATATTTAACAGAATATTTCAAGAACAATACAAAGGCTAAAAAATTAAATATATAATTTCCCAGTACTTACTACATGTTTTCATTTAAGCATTTACTTTTTATTTTCAGTGGACAATGGAAATAGGTTCAACTAATTTAGGTTTTGGTTCTTGGTGTAAATACTACACTATTGAGAGAGACATTGATTTATTTGACTGTGAAAATGTTGCTGTGTAGCTGCACTGAAAACAGGACATCTTTTAATTCTTTCAGTTCTGAAGGAGTGCGTGGATTTGCATTTTAGTAGGTATTTGCTGATACTACTCTTGTTATTCAAGTCATAATAACACTAGTTAATTAAAATGTAACTTCTGTAAGACAGATATAATGTATTACTAATATGTAAAATAAGTATATTTTCTGAGCAAGACAGAGAGAGCTTGCATTTAGCTTCATTTCAGAGTCCTCATCTTTTTTAATCTAAGAGCCTGATTCTTGACACCAATGTGGAAATCGTTGATAACTAATAAGCATGTGAACCAAAAGCTTTTAGATCCTCATGCAGCCTACAGAATACTTCATCTTTGTCAATCTGTCACAAAAAAATTTCTTCACAACGTCTGACCTTATACGCCAAAAGAAGGAAGTGATAAATTATGGAAAGATCTGGACAGTGGTTTACATTAGCCCTAACATGGATTCACAAATTTTAGAAATTCTCTTCCAAGCTCTCACAGGACATATCTGTTGTACAGTTTGTGGGAAATACAGTAAAACTAACATCACCTCTCAGTAAAATTTAAGTTTTTCAAGTTGCCCAGTAAAATGTTTGGTTATGAATAGATATAAAAGGCAAAAAAATCCCATAAGGCTGGCTAAAAATTTGATGTCAATGTTGTCTAGTTTTGGAATGAACATAACCTGGTCTCTACTGGGAAGAATTTGTAAAAATCAGATTATGTAAATCTCACTTATATCTAAGTCCTGCGTGACACCTACAATGGCTTGAAATAAGCTCTATGAAGATCACAGCCAAGCTACTATAGTTGTTCTGCAATGATTTAGGTAGAATATTTAGAACTTCCACAGAAACACAGAAGATACACAAAACAGTACTAGCTAATTATTTTCATCCTGTAATCACTGAGTGCAATAGAATTTATTTTTAAGAAGCATTCTAATAAAATTATTTACTTCCCAGGATGCTCATATTAGTGCTTTAGGTGAATTTTTTCTCACTTTTGTTAAGACAATTCACAGTTCTTAGCACCAGTTTGACAGTACTGTTAGGAGGAAACCTATTCAGTTACGTCCTTTTAGTCTTAGGCAGAATTGAAAGGTTTAGCAGGGGAAACAGAGAAGTCTGCTTCATTGAAAATAGCTCCATAACCCTAACACCTTGATAATGCATTCATCAAATTTGGACACATATATGTGATTGCCATTATAGTATACTAAAGGCTAAGATGTCTGAGTTGCTAGAGTAAGTCTACACAAACCTGTATACAGCTGGACAGTCAAATAGATATATATGCACCACAGACAAAACTGGAGGTTCAAGGCAGGAGATGGATTTAATTTATTTGAA
Source organism: Neopelma chrysocephalum (assembly GCF_003984885.1). Taxonomy (NCBI): domain Eukaryota; kingdom Metazoa; phylum Chordata; class Aves; order Passeriformes; family Pipridae; genus Neopelma; species Neopelma chrysocephalum. The sequence continues at coordinate 3,469,618 of NW_020897704.1, forward strand.
ATCACTAAACACCACCTCCATTTCTTTTAATTGATAGCTGAAGGTCCTCAAAAAGGTTTCTTTAATGAAATTCATATTTACATGAGGTTTTCCTTAAATGACCCAATGATCAATGCTCATCAGAAGTTTCATCTGAAGGAATGAATTCAGCACTTAAGAACTATGCTATATTTTTCTTGTCTACAAAGGCATATTTTTAGGATCTTTATTTCAATTGCACACATTTTGAATTTATAATAATATTACTAAGGTAGATTTCTTCTGGCATGGTTGGCCACATTTATATTAGTAAATGAGGCAGGGCTGGTTTTCTATCCTCAGAATTAATGTGCAGTCATCCATTCTGTTAAAGTTTTATCCTGGGATAATAATGCCAGGTCCTGTGGGGTAGCATATCCTATTGGACACAGCCGTCTTCTTCTGGGATTGTAAGAAAATTAAGCCTGTTGCCAGTCTGCTTTACCTTTTAGTAACTGATGCTGTCAGGACCTGACCAGGCTTCCTTGAGTCTTCATCCCAGCCCAGGGGCCCTGAAGCCCCATTTTTACTCGGCACCCAGCTCTACAATTCTGTAGAGGTGTCTGGCCCCCACTATACTTCCAGGATGGACCTTGGACAGGACATCTGTGCATGATAAACACTGGCTGGATGAGACCTGCTGCCTTGACTCTGCTTGCCCTGCTCAGGGGCTGTGGGATAGCAGCAGCATCAGGGCTGTTCCTGTTCCTCCCCAGCAGCAGATCCCAGATATGTCCATGAAAAAAAATATAATTGTCATCTAAAGGTGATATAGAAAGAAAAAGTTACTTTGTAGTACCTGTTTTACACCTTCTCAACATCTCTTCAGTGGAAATCAGCTTTCAGAAACTGAGAAGTGATATGATTTCAGCTCTTCAGTCTGCCCTTTCTGAAAGATTTAATTTTAACTGAAGTATATTTCAGAAAGGATGACTGCATAGGTACTAGAATTCCTGAGTTTAGCTGATTTACTAGCTGTACTTTAGCTAGCCTTTGTATGACAGACTTCTACCAAATTCAGTAAAACAAACAGCAAGTCTTGCCATATTGTCAATCAGCAGGTAGTTCAGTTATTATTAAATTATTGCTGAAATATCTCCAGCTTTAATTCCTACCAATATTTTGATGATTCTTTGGGGAGGTATTATTTCTCTAGTCCTAAATGAAAAGATATGAAAAGGAAAGATGATTTTTTTCTCTTAGAGAAATTTTTAATTGCTAAGTGCTGAGTAACATTATTAAAATATGTTGACAGGACTCTGTCATTTCACTCGGTTCTAAAGTAAAATTTTTCACTCATTAAAACCCAAGAAGTACCCTATTAGATCCTCTAAGTCAACCCACTAGTCATAAAATAAGTTGAGTTTTAAAATAATGAGCTACTGATTTAAGATTAATGCTTGATTATCTTTGTGAAGTTGATAATAGTTACTCTTACACAGACTTGCCAGAATTAATGGGCCATACAGAAGTGACACAGAAAGGGAAGCCATTGCTCAATTATTTTCATTGGAACTTCTTCATTTAATGATGGAGTGTCATGTGAAGCATGCTATGCTTCACTTTCACTTGAGATTTGGAAAATATGACTGTCAAAAAGAAAGTATCATGGGTCTTTCTCATCTATACTACGGTGTTAGCTTATTTTGTGTTTTTAATGAGGCACGTATTTCAGAGATTGTGATGGATACAGGGAAGGAAAAATATTAGGAATTAAGAGATAAAAACTGCGAAAAAATACAAACTGTACCCATCAGTATAAATTTCTCTGTATTTCTCAGAATCACTGAATATTCAGATTTGGAAGGGACCCACAAAGGTTATCAAGTCCAACTCTTTAGTGAATGTCCTGTACAGGGATCAAACCCAAAACCTCGATGTTATTAGCACCATGCTCTTACAAACTGAGCTAATCTGAGAGTCACAACATAAATAAACCAGTGTTTGGTTTGGATGACCAGAATGAGCCAAGAATGCATTTTTAGATGTCAGTGATGCAGGGCTAGGTGTATCCATCCACTCTATCCAACCAGGAGACATACACAGGGTGTTCTTCAGGTGTGAGTCATTTGAACTCAGTCATCTTTACTCCACAAGGTTACTACATTTATTACTGGTTTTGATTCATCTCAAATTCAGAGTCAAGAGAAGATGCTTAAGGAAAGCTCCATAGACTTAGATGGACTTGCAGGTAATGTGGAAAATCAGTGAAGACCAGAGAAAAAGATACTATTCCAAATTATGGTTGCAGCAGTCATCTTAAACCCTTTATGGTATCTGACATATCCTCAAAATAGCCCACCTTCCTCAGTAACAAATTTATTTCAGATTCATCTAGGTTAATTCAGCCATGGTACTCTGAAGGCTGTAATAAACACACAAATATATATATATACATTTGAATTCCATTTCCCTGTGAACGCTCCCAGAGGAATAAGTATTTTTAGTAGAAGGACAGTCCCATTAACCTGCCTTTTTATAACAGGATTCTGTGTAAAGATTCCAGTCCTGTAAAAATTAATGTAGTGGTAGTAGACAGAAACAAGGTGAGTGCCAAGCGCATAGCTTTTTAGTGTACTGAAGTGATAAAATTTTTCATTCCTTCTCTCCCTACATTGTATTCCCATCCTACATGGCTTATTCAGACTGACACAAACTATGACAAAAAGAAGACAATTAAAAAGCAAGAATTAGATTCCCAGTAGCTGAGGTACTCACAGAAATCCCTATGCCTACTCTGGTCTTCCAAAAGCACTGGTCTGGCACAATTAAGAAGTTGCTGTTGTTTCCCAATGTTTTGGTACTCAAAGAATGAAGAGTAACTCAGTTACACTTGACCTTTCTCAAGTGTTCATCCCAAGTAAAATACTGTTAGCACAGTAGCATCCTAAGGATTCTGTAGGATGAACATATAAGCAGCCAGCTAAGATGAGTTTATGGCTGCTTTTTACTGCAGAGCAGTGATGGTACCTGAGGCAGACAAAAGCTCTTGCAAAAATCTCTAGTGCCATCTATTTATTTTTGATAGAGGAAGAAAGAAACTCAGCCATGCTTGACTAAATTACACTGTACACTGATAGGAGAATATGTTGTCAAAGTTAAATGAAGTGCTATGCAGAGATAATAATCTTTTTCATTGCAAAGATCCAAATAAAGACCAAAACAATTAACTAAGCTACTAGCCATACTAAACATACTGACTAGTATTGTTTATTACTCATCCCAAAATAATTTCTCATTTTTCTATGATGATGGAAGAAGGAAACACAATAAATATGGCAATTGAAAATTATGATGATCCTAGAACCATCTCTAAAGAGTGTGTAGGAGAGCCACCAGTAAAGTAATTACGGAGAGTAGACATGTTGGCAACAAATATGTCAGCCTTACACTGTTCAAGGACGTGGGCCGTAGAGTAGTCTGTTTCAACATACAATAATGCAATTTTCACCCTGCTTCTTTAGTAAAATATTAAGAAAAAGTACTTTTCTCACTTATATTCTCTCTTTGATTAGTAGACAGCAAATATACTGTGGTAGCTCTTGTCTCGACTTACTCTAAGAAGCTCAACTACAGGACCATATTTCTACCAAATGTCATCCATTATCATCAATTACTTATTTATTAAAGTTGTGTATGGACTTCAAATTCTTTGAAAAACATGCAGTAATCAAGTTTTGTACATTACAGACCTATCTGGATGTCAAATCTTTCATTTTAAAATGATCTTCAGCATATACATGATTGGGTGAGGCTGTATGGGGTTCAGCTAACATGCCATTTGAATGGCAAAACACAGACCCAGTCAGCTTATTCACATCTCTGTCAAATCAGAACTGCACCTGAGACTAGTATCTGAAGTGGAGGCTCTTTGAATTTTTTCTATTTATCTGCTCTTGATCTAACGCAAGACTGGATTTTTAAGTGAGTACCTCTTCTTAATGGAGAATTCTATTTCAATTTTATTATCAATATTGTTGTGGTACAATGCTGTAACATGACCTTGTGCTGATTCAAAAGCTGAAGCTATTTTGAGCACAAAATGCCGTATAATGAAAAATACTTTGGCAACACATTAGTGTAATTCTAGGCACTTTCTGAGCAGCCCCAAGTTAGCGACCCCAGTCCTCTGTAATTTTTCTTCTCTTTTATTATCAGAGAAATTAAACACCAAAGGAAGATACTTCATAAACCAAATTGACATGTAGTCCTTCTCCATCAATCACCTCACTAAACTGTCCAAAGCTATGGATTAAAGGAAAAATGTGAAATCAACCCTACAGGGGTGTCTTTCTGTTCAAGAACCATCAAGTCACTCTGAAAATTCAGAGTGATAGCTTAGTTTTCTCATTCATATAGACTGGCATCTGCTAAAGTACAGGTAGTTTTAGAGAAGCCTCATGACCAATTATTCTGTTGGGAATTGAATATTCAGATCTCAAAGACAGCTCCAAGAAATTCAGCCACAAACTACAGAGCTATTAAGTATGATTTTAAATGTGTCTTTTCTACCTTCATGAAGAATCGAAGTTGTAGTTTCTGCAACAATGGATGGAAATAAATGTTGAAAAGACTGAGTAGCAACAAAGGTGTTGAGTTATTGGGCGTATTTTTTTTAATATATATGACAAAAGGAAAGTAACCTTGATAACTTACATCATGAACCTAGCCCGCTCATCTAAGCATTAGTCTGTATCTGTCATTTCAGTGACAGAGGCCCTGTAAGCAATTCACTGTGTCACTTTTATATTAGTATGTAATAACATAAGTTCAACCATCAAAGTAAAAAGGAACAAAGATAAATATTAAAAAAATCCAAGGTGCAGGAAATTATGGTGGTTTACAGAAAAAAAATCTAAAGGAAAAGATAGCTTTGGTTAAATCCTGAAAGTTGCGGCATCTGCAGGTCAAACAAGTAGTGCTGCACAGATACTGTTGGCGATGGATAACAGTAGCACTAATACCAAAGCATGTTATAGTTAGGAAAGTAAAATTAGAAGACTCAAACTTTAAGGGGGAGGTCAGGGTGAAGAGGCAGCAGGCAGGGAGAAGTGGACTCTTTCTGCAACTTCCTGTGTAATGGGAAGCTCTATGCCTCCACAGTATGACAGTTTCAAAAACTTCTGAAAAAATGGTAAGTGCAACCAAATTAAGTCCAGAAGGCATTCAGTTATGAAGACTGTCTCAGTGAAACTGGCAGATCTCTGAAAATCCTTTGCTTTTTTCTACACTCTATGTAAAACATAAAACAAAATGGTAATTTTTTGCACAGATTACACATTGGCACCCAGCACGCAATACTTGAGAACATACTGATGATAGTTGGCTGTGTAGATCAGATTAGTCTGGAACATTCAGAGAAGAAATCTACCAGTCAGTTCATCAGTAGAGAGACTGCTCGAATGAAGAGAGGCATTAGCAGAAAGCCAAAAAGGGGAAGAGAAAAGGAGAAAAGAAGGTGATGAGAGATGGACTGAAGCAGAAGTAGTGGAAGAAGGAAGAAGAAATGGAACTGTACAGCTAGGTTGAAGAGCAAACAGAATAGAGCAAGGATAAAGGTGATGGTGGGAGAAACTCTTGAGTACTGTGGTTCCAGATGTTGTTATGGATTTATGTGTTACTTAAACATTTCAAATTGTTGATTATAAATCTGCCTTGGAGTTTAAATTATATGACTGCTGTCATTCTGATGCATAGCTTTTTAGAATTGAGGAAAAATACAATGTCCTCTATTAAGAGGGACTCTTTATATCTTAGAACTTGTTTCAACTGTTACCACCATTATCTTTCAGACTACAGTAATGTTTTGAAGTTCCAGACAACATTATAACTTAAAAACAGGCCAAAATACTTTGATTCACATAAAAAGTAAGTTTAAAAAATTAATCTTGAAACGTGGTATATCCCTTTGAAAATCCTCAGGTGCCCAGTAGAACACTCGGCCTCCCTAATATACCCCCATTCATATCCAGAAAGAGGAATACACATGATTTTAGGGCTTTACAAACAATTCACTTACAAATCTATAATAGCTATAAACAGAGTTAGCTGCCAGAAGCAGCATTAACCAGTTACAAGGCTGAGTGGAGGAATGAACCAGAGCTGACCATTGGCACCCTCTTCCATTTTGCTTCATCCTCAAGGTTGAATGTTATAAAACTGTTCTTTTCTTTCAACACCTGGTGGTGGTGCTGTTGCTCCTTTCTCTACAGTAGCTTAATCTCCAGGTTTTTACCTGGGATGTGAACAACCTCAAGTTTATTAGAGTTTATTATCTAGCACAGAGTGTGGAAGTAATGTTCTTCCCATTTCTTGGTGGGCTGTTACCTCAAGTGTCCCTGCATTTCCATAGCTATGTGCTAAAAACTTGAAAAACCTGCTGGAAAACTACAGTCCTTGTTTTGTAATTAAAAACAAACAAACAAACAAAAAACCTCAGCTTAAATAAGGTAAAAAAGACAGTAGGATGAGAGCAGAAAGTATGTGAATTGACCAAAAGTGTTTGAGTTGGAAAAAGAAGGCAAAAGTACTGTATTTGGAGCAGCATCATATCTACTTGCTCATGCAGTTTTTCAGAGAGGAATTTCATTCACGTAACTAGTCCTATTTAGTTCAGAGGACTAAACTTGCTCATTTAGGTGACTATAGAGATCATAAAAATGTAGAGCTGTAAATATCCCCCAACCTGCTGTGTGTGTGTTTATAAACAGGAATAATCATTAAGAAGATAAGTGGCTGCTACATCTGAAAGACTCTTGGCAGTGATAAACACAGTATAATTACTGCATAACTTTAGTGATCAGAATTTCCAGCATTTTATAAGACAATCAAATTCTAAGGGAAGAAGTCTATTCCTTTGATTTATTGTTTATTATAAGTATCAGGTATACATCACAGTAGATGAAATGCTCGCTTCAAATGTAAAAATAAATGGTGGAGGTTGAAAAAAATTTAAGCCATAGTAACAAGAAAATCTAAAATTAAAAAAAACAGCAGTCATGTAAATTTGCAAAATCCTGCTAATTATTTACTCTTATTTTTAAAAAAAAAGGAAAACAAAACAAAACCCAAACGAATCCTACAACAAAGTTCTGCTAAGATAACTCTCATTTAAAAGTGCTCATGTTTATGAGCTAAAGGCTAGATAATTAAAATGCATGAACAAACACGAATTAAACAGTAGCAGGGGCTTTTTCATGCTTTGCAAGTCATCTACGTGACAAAATAGAACTATCCCATTAAAGAAAAAAACAAACACAAAAGACAAAAACATGACTAAATCAAGCAGGACTAGGTTAATGCTTATGGACTATAGGTCTGAGATAAGGGCAGCAGCTTTGGGAATAACATTATGAGTTCAGAATCTCAACTTTCACTAAAAAAGTATGTTTCTCATCCCTGCAGTGGGCAGAGGAAAGAAACAGAAAAAGGGAAGAGCTTAAAAACAGGAATGAGGATTAATTAATGTCCATATCTGCAGAAATTCCAATGGATTTAAACTATAGCACTGAAATAAGTTATCATGGAAAGAGCAGAATCACACTCAAGAAAGGGGAAGCAGGCAAAGATGAGTTTTGGTGTTGTCCTGTATTATCTAACATCCTGGATTCTGTTCTATTGTCACTGACTTAGATATCAGACAACTCATCACATCTCCCTTCTTTCAATTTCTGAATAACAAAGGTAGTTAGAAATACTATACTGAGTGTTCTTGCTTTTGAAGCACATTTTCCCTCACACGCGCATACACTTCCCTCTCTACTTTTTTGCTGGTGCACATTTACTCTTATTAATCTAGGCAGTCCTTTAGCTCTAATAAAATCAGAAAAACAGAAAGTTCAGGCAGGATGAAGGAAAAGAAAACATTGGAGGGGTTGGGGTAGAAAAAAAAACATAAAGGAAATAAAACCAGATGAATAATGACTTGTAAGAGGAAAGGACTATAATTATCATATTTTTCAAAAAATTCAATGTTGAGAGAAAAGACAAAGCAGCAAAATGTGAGAATAGCAGGGATAGACAGCATGGTGATGTGAATGGAATGGCTATACCTGCACAATTGTATCTACATCACCTGAGAACAAATTTAAGTTCTGGATGTGCCAGTGTTAATTCAAAGAAAGGAACTGCATACCTCTCTATTAGTCACACTCAAATCCATGCTTGAGTAGTAACATCCTTCCTTGTTCTGAACATCAAACATGGAAAAAAATATTTCTTCTGGCATCCCAGCAACTATATGTCTATATCAGGGCAATTCTTTCCTAAAGTGAATGGGGGTGAGACATGCCTTCTCTGGTACTGCAATCGCACAATTTGTGCTATAACTTCATGACTTTTTTTTCTTTTTCACCTAGATAAAGTGCTTAAAAAAGAATAAGAAAATAGAAATAGAAATTTACGAGTCATTTACACCCTTTTCAAGCACTTTCTCATTCATCACCAAAATAAATATAACATTTCTAACACCCAAAAGTTCACAGGCAATCTGCTCCAGAATTTTAGACCAAAAAAAAAAAATGAAAAAGAAATTCCTAAAGTTTGTGATGCTTTTGATTTGACTCATTTGAAGTGAAACATTCCCATGAACCAGGAAGTACATGAGCAATGAGTAAAATAAAATACAGAAAATTGAAAAAAGGAGTTCTTTGTCCAGGGGAGCAGGGTTCGGAGCATTCCAACATCCCATTCCCCAAATCAGGCAAACCAGAGTGATGGAGGCAAGTTTATAGTTGAAAACAAACCATCAAATTTATAAATTAGATTGTGTGATGTAACAGCCTTCATTTATGAAGAACTGAAATCAGTGACCCATGAGACCTTTTCTAGAACTTTTATCTTACATAGATATTTTTTCTGACTGCTACGAATAATTGAGGATTGCTGCCATACCACAGAACAGGAACAACTATAATGTAAGGTCATTGCCTCTGATGTATATTTTTATATTTCTGCATAGTAAAAACATTCTGGGTTTTGTGAAGAATGAAATTGTGATGAAAAATACCTTCTTGATTATTATTCATAAAGCTTCCAACCTATAAAACCAGAAAAAGTTCAACATCAGGCCTCTATGCACAAGATAGTGCATGGAACAGCCCCTTTTACAGTACAATTTTCTCTTAGTGTGTTTTTCCAACTCTTTTGTTTTAGCTAGGCTTGTCAAGCCTTTCTAATGAAAACATTTTTTCACTGTGTGAAATCAGTGTCTGCTTTCCAAATAAAATTATGAACAATGTCAGGTAAATGCAGTAAGACAATGATGGGTTTATTTTTTGGTTAAGATACCTCAACAGAATTTCAGTTCAATTACCTCATTTTCTTATAATCATTTATAAGATGAATTCTACAGTCTCCCCATGATGTGCTGTGGCCATAAAACTGACAAGATATGTAGAATCTGCTTGTTCATTTACGAAGATTATGATATTGCCCCAATAGAAACCATATAAGTCTTTGTGTTGAGTAAAATACATGTTCTGTCAGTAGAAAAGGATGGGAGCCATAGGAACTGGAAATGCATTCCCCTAGAGAAGCATAACAGCAACCTCAAAGCAAAATATTTCTGGAATTCAGTACAGTGTCATCCTTTCCTCACACACTAATTATGTGAGCAGCAACTGCAGCCACTCCGGATATTTTGGTGATGGAACAACACTAATGCCCAGTACCAAGTCACCTCTGCCTGACCTTTTACTGTCTTTATAGGCAGGATCTAGCAAGAGTTGCGATACTGCTCACAAGCAGGATGGGAAGCTGGCAGCAGACTGCTATAATGCCTGGAGTCAGGAAAACACTCCTGACTGCAATCTCTCTTTGCCGATGGACACACGAAGATGACTTGTGGTCTGGGGAGCACACAACAATGGTTTGCAAAAACTTCTTATGTAGGAAAATGAGTCTTGAGTAGACTCCAACAAGCATCTCACAGTACTCATTCACACTGTTGTGTTTACCCCTTCAGACACAGGTGCTCAGCATTGAACCCAATCCTTTTTCCCTGCTGGCCTGAGTTGGGGAAGGTCTCCCACACAAGCACTGATAAGCTGTGAAGGATTCCTCATAGTCTTATGATGATAGGCACGTGTTTAAATTCTTACCAAACAACAAATTCAGTCAACAGAAGTAACTCACAACAGGTGAAGAACAAACCTCTTTGACTCCTCAATGAGGCCAAAGCTGCAAAGATCAATGGCATTCATCACAAATTCGTCCACAATCAAGCCAGGATTTTTTTCACAGAACACTTTGTGACTCGAAGGTTAGATTTGCTCCTTCCAGAACGAGTTGCCGTTCTGACTAGTGTCAACTCTTCCATCAGAAAAGGCAAGTGATCTTATTCTACCAAAGACAATTACCTCAAATTTGTTGCTAAATGATTTCTGGTAAAACCAATGTGATGAACTGTGGAACACTCAGTTCATTAGCTGTCATCCAGCTTGACATTTCCATCTTTCAAGCAGTATTGCAGAAAATCAAAGATACACAGGGCTGCTCTTCAAAAGTTGCAGAGGTAGCCATACTTCCTTCAAGGAAAAGGACCATGAAGGCTATTGCTAATGGAATGTGGAAGATTACAGTAACCCATAAGCAGATAAAGTGTTTGAAAATTATTGCTTCAGCTGCCCTTTAGACACACAGTTACAAACTAACATTACTAGCACAGAATAAGAACATAATAACAGAACTTAATAAAATAATAACATTCTGGAGACTGAATAGGAAAAAATCTTGGCACAAATGACTAATCTTGTGCTGTGGCACTTTTTAAAGTCATCCTATGTAAATATTGCATTCTGTACCCATGTAAAAGACAGTTAAAAATTACAGAAAATAGGTGAAAGTAAAATAGTGTTTATTAACTGAACACCTTAAAAGTAAAATTCTCATACCAATACATATGCAAAGGAGATAATCACTATTCTGTAATATATTCTATATGTTATGTTACAATTCTTCTTTAATTAGTGTTTGCATTACCTACTTTAGTCTTTAAGCCATCAGACATTTGAGTCATCTTCTGCAAGAGTTTATCAACTGTATTCCTACCTTAGGCACCCTCTTTAAAACTGAAGAAAATGTTCTGTTTTCCTCCTGTCCTTTCAGTTGAACAAGCTAAATATATATATATATAAACTTCATTCTTTTTCATTTTATATTATTTGAGTTTTTTGAAGATTTCTCTCCCCTCATAAATTTTAAACTTAATATTTCTTGATCTACTTAGAAAACACAAAACCAACTCTAAAATGCTCTGAAATCTTCGCATTCTTTTTAAAACTTTTCTAGTTTTCTTCCAGAAGATACATTGTCTTTGTCAGTACCTGCTTAAGTGCTAAATCCATCTATTGCTTCCAGTCATCCCCTCTGCCTCACTTCTTTGGCAGTACATTCACCTTCTGTGACATGACAGAGATGACACAGGTATCAATGTATTGAAAGAAATGTTTGATGCCTGTGATTTACTCTCTGGATCAGAAATTGTATTTGTCTGTGTACTGTTTATACTGATCCACTTAGGGCAACTGCACTATTAGACTTCAAATTGACTCCCACAGCTTTCTGAGAAAACAATTGCCAGCTCCTGAGACCCCTCAGAAGTCATAGGCAGCGAAAGTCTGCACACTGTGGTACTCTTAAACTTGTGCTGCTCTAGAGCAAGATTGTTCTCAGTGTTAAAGATCATTTCTATAACTAGCTACGGTTAAGCTTTCATTTAGCAAAGGAAAATGTTAGATACTTCATTAAGAACAGGAAATTACATTTTTAAAATAGTAAATACAAGAACATGTGCAGCATCCTCAGGACTTAACAGCCAGCCAATGCTGTTTTGCTGATAGTTATTAACTGGTGCAGCTATCTCAGTGATGAGACTTTGTGAACAATTCTACCACCTACTTCTGAAATTCTTCTTCCCTTGGCTAATCTCCTTCCTTGACCACCGTATAACTTTACTGTCTCACTGAGGAAGTTAAGGCTGCAAACCTGCCACCTTCAACCTAGGTTTGCTCAGAAGAGACCCTTCTCCAAGCAAACTATCTTTCATCAGACATACTCTCCCTTCCTTGTCTTTCAACCCTCTTGGTTTGTTTATCTGCAGGACATGCAGCCAAGATTATTAATAGTTGTGAGGAACAACTATCTCAGTCTACACTGAGTGCCCAGCTGCTACCCTCAGCTTGTATGAACCAACCCCTCTACAATTAACATCTAAACTACTTAAATTCTTTGCAAGGGAAAAGGGCTGTTTGATTCCACAATCTCAGATGTAAGAACTGCTTGTCAAGTGTAGGTATCTAAGTTACCATTACAGGACCCTCAAATACTAAAACCCTTGCCATTAAAGAGCTGTGGCATTTATTTAACGACTAATATGCTAGGCACTTAGTATTTCAGTACAGTTAACTGTGTACATTAAACAGAGAGAGTTCCAATCACAATTTCACTCCTCCTTCCCTTTGGAGATTATAAAGTTGGATTTTTCCCATCCCTTTGAATTATAAAATTGTTGATTTGATAAATAGACATTTTTATGGCTTGTCCTATGCATGAGGCTTCTGCTTCCTTTTTCTAAACAACTTTGAATTTTTCTATGTACCGCATAAGTCTAAACATACTCTCTGTTTCAGACTTCTTTGCAGTAAGGATCATTTCAGCATAGTGGGACCAAGTGACATGTCTGTTATTAGATTCATACATCTGAATTCTCTGTGAAATCTTCAAAGAGTCTGCACATGAAATGCTAGCAGCACAAATGACAGATTTGGGACCCAACGTTTTCTTCTCTTCCTCAAATTTTGTGAACAATGTAGGTTCTGGACTGAGATTTCAGGAGTTGATAAGACTTTTTCAATTATTATTATTATTATTATTATAAAGTTATTTGCTTTTGAATGTCATCATTGTTGATGGATCTGTGATCTAAGCCACATTTGTAGGCTTTTCATAGAGTGACAGATCAGTGATTTCCTCTGGCACTAAAAGGTGGCCATTATCTTTTACAGTTTAGTTGTTTTTGAGATACAGAGTCTGCATTCATCTAATTCAAATAACAGACATATCAATGAGAATCTCTAAACATTTCTACATTCCTGCTAATATCTCTTTATGTGGCTTTGCATACAGTTAAGTTTATTCCAATCCATATAAAAGCATGATGGTTATATTTCTGCACAGTAAAACCCAAATAAATACTGAGAGTCATAAAGATTTCCCTTTATTACTTTAGGCAGTACTAAAGCAGTGCAGAAGAGGCTAATAGGTTCTGCAAAGCCATTGCTTTTTGCCCTTGTGCAAGTGAGCAGGACAGGATAGAAAGTAACTGAAAAATTATTGTGACAGGCTCTCAGCTGTCCATAACTGAAGTTGGAACCACTGTACTCTTTTCTTAAAAGTGACCAGACTAAAGACGCTAAATGGCTTGCAGCATCAATGATTTACTAAAACACTAAAACAAGTGACTTTTACATGTCCAGTTAAGCATAATATGGTGAGACAGAGTAAAATAAAAGGGTTTGCAAACAAATCTTCCCTTTATTCACTGTACTTCACAGAGTAGGTACTTCAATTCTAGTTTTCTAGGTCAACAATTTTATCAGCTTTCTGGACTGCAACAAATTTACTGTGGTCTGCTCAGGGTCCCCATCAAGATCCTCTTTCGTTCGCGGAGGTTTCTGCAAGCCCCCTGCAGATTTTCTGCCAGCTCTACGCTCCCCTGAGGAGTCTACCAGCCTTTACTTGAGTAGCAGCATCCCCACTCATGACATTTACCACTCCCCATTTGTCCTACCTCACTCTCCCCCATAACCATGTTCAGTTGTCCCCAGGAAAAAAATAAGCAGTTTCCTCACTTTTTTGCTGGTACCCTGCTACTGGTACTGTAGCAGCGTGAGCACCAACAACAGGCAGCCTTCCTGCCTGCTGCTCATCCATATTAATTCATGTACACGTATAATAAAGTGAGTGGTAGATGGTACTTATCACAGTTATTTCCAGTGGCTGATCTGGCCTGTGTGCGATTAGCACACAGTTGCATGACAACTTATCATACTAATTATTTTGAAAATAAACACATCATTGACTTCTTCAGGGCTGGAGGGAGGGCACAGTCACATTAAGACTGACTACAGGAACCCAGCCACAGCAGCAGTCTTGTCCAAAAGCAATCACCTGTTCTCTGTAAGTTTCCAAGGACACTGCAAGGCAAAACAAGTTGAAAATCTCTGTTTCTCTGAGGCAAGGACACTATTGTTCAGGTGTCTTGTTCAACACTTCTCTACGGCAAGAAGAACACTGTTGTTCAGATCTCTTGATCAACACTTCTCTGTAGCAAGAGAATGACTTTGGGCAGCCTCATAGTTGGACTCCAGTAGGAACAGGAGTTCCTCTTTCCAAGGACATAAGAATCTGCACCTTGTACAAATAGAAGTGCCTTGCTTTGAAAGCACCAGGAAATACTCCCTCAGAAAGAGGCAAGTTGATGCCAGTCACTGGTATCTTCACTCTTAAAGAAATAGGGTTTCTCTGGACTCATAAACATATGAAGGTTAGGACAGAGGAGAGTTCACAGATCTTGAGAGCTTGGTGCTAATAATGCCAAGGTCGTGTGTTCAATCCCTGTATGGGCCACTCACTTAAGAGTTGGACTCGATGATACTTGTTGGTCCCTTCCAACTCAGAACATTTTGTAATTTTGTGATCTCTGAAGGTACTGGGGGAAATGGGGGCTGCCACTTGAAGCACTTTTTATATTAGCACACTGGAGATGCCATGAGAAATTTCAAACAGTTGCCATTTATGTTTTTCCAAAGCAGTAAAAAGAGATCAACATAGACTATGACCTACAACACCTCTCTCTCCCTAACTGCATTAGAGCAGTCCAAAAACAAGTCATGCATTACTTCCAGCTGCCCTGTGAAGGAGATGAGGAAGACAACAACACTATTGGAATGTGCTATGCTTATGTAAAAAAATTAGTTGTATTTATTTTCCTCTTAAATCAATTGATATTTTGTGCTGAATATTATCTTTCTGAATATTATTTTTAAGGATCCGATGGTTTTCTGCAATTGCTTTGAATTTAAATATTTGTTTTATGATGAGAACTTTTAGCATTAAAAAAATAGCTTTACTTGTTTTTTTAAGCCCAGTTACATTTTTCCCCTTAAGTTGCCTGGCTCTTTTGTATTCCTATATAGCTGCAAGGAGTATGTTATTATTTTTCGAAAAGTTGCTTTTTATATTTTTTCTTTATTTATTAATTACCCTAGTATCTTAATCTTTTTTGGATATGTTTGGGTATTCTTTTCATCTGGAAGTTTATTTATTTTTTTACCCTGTACAATATGTTCTGTACTCCCAGACCTGCTAGATACTAAATTTACTTAATTATCTCTCCTTAAAAGTTCACCCATTTAAAATTATTATGTTGCAGACTCTGGGCTTTTCACAAAATACATTAAAATATTCATTGTGGTCTCCCTTTCTCTCTCAAAATCAAATTACTTTAATGAAAAAAGAAAGGAAAAAGGAAGACAATATTTAATTTATAAATGGAAGGGAATAAAATACCTTTAATAATGTGCTAATAGAGAGCACAGATTTTTAATTAAATTGTAATATGGAAACAGCACAGTATTTTCACAGTATGGATGAAACTGAAAATCTTGTTTATGTATCAGTTGCAAGATTTACCAAGCTGTTTCAGAAAATGCTTAAAATTTTAATATAGAGTACATATTTCATTTTAGTGAATATTTGTGTGCAAGATGAATAAGAAGGCTGACACAGCATAAAAATGAATTAGTGTTTACAGTCTAGAGATGGACAATGTAGTCATCAGAGGTGAAATTTTCAAAGTGTCATGACCCATGTAAAGGTCCCCATATCTTATAGCTATTTACCTTCTAAATTTCCATGGAACCGCAAAGGTGGTGCCCAAGCACCAGTTTAGGTCTGTTCTGCAGCCTGGCATTCTGGTTGCACCTGGGGAAGGTGTCACCCCAGGGGTCCCACCCTGGACACCAAGATTTCTATGACAGGATCAAATCTGAGACACAAGAGATCACAGCATCAGGGACTATTTTTCTTCGTGACAAAAACTGACATCTGGCAAGTGAGAAAAAGTATCTTTGAGATAGAAATACATTTTCAGTCCTATTCCTGCTCCCTGGTCTTGCAATAGTTTGTGGCATAAACACGGATTACACTCAAGTTTTTACTGGAGCCCATAAATTGTATCTCTCCTGAACACGTATCCCTTGTTTGACAACTGTGTAAAGCATCTTCAAACAGTGATTTTTGTTAGATTTCTGGAGGCATTTGTCTTTCTTTATGTCTATAAAAGGCATCTAGGTAGATCAATAGCAGTTTCACTTCAGACCCATTCACAACTATTACAAGGCACTCAGATGTTTAGGTCCTTAAAGTCCACCTAAAGACCCTGCATAAGAGGTCTTGCTCGCAGTCCTTAAAGTTTCATGAAAATCAAGGTCATTAAAATTCTTCACCTTCTTTTTATTCACAATTGTCATTACTCCTAACAACTTTTAAGACAGAACGTGAATCAAGAATGAACCATGGACTTTACAAAAAACAAATATTACAGTCTCTATTCTTAAAGTAATGCATCTTATTTCTTTAAAGTCTCAAGCCCAAAATATTTCCTATCAATAGCTTTTGGTTCAACCTGGACTAGAAATTGTCAGTTCCATTTATGGGTCACAGTTTAT
Source organism: Neopelma chrysocephalum (assembly GCF_003984885.1). NCBI lineage: Eukaryota > Metazoa > Chordata > Aves > Passeriformes > Pipridae > Neopelma > Neopelma chrysocephalum. Next base: position 3,486,366 of record NW_020897704.1, read on the forward strand.
AATTATCTTCTCTCTCTCAGATCTTATTAATCACACAAACCAGATATAACAGACTTTACAAAAGGCTTTATTGTGCCTGGTTTTGCACATAAATACTGTGTTTATATTTACTTCAGATACAAATGGTGCCACCTGCTCTTCTTAGTACCCTGACATTTGGTGCTAATTAGATGGACTTGTATTATCAACAGCACAATAATACAGTGCTGCAGCAGGCTCTGTTACCATGGATCCTAATGCACTCAGCATTCCACAGGAAATTTAGCAGAGCATAAGAAATAAATCTATTCCTGTGTGAACTTGCACCAGTTTTGTGACACTATTAAGGTACATCCTCAAAGTCTGCTAGATTCAAGGGTAAACACCATAATTATTTCTAAACTTTTATTAATACATTGTACTGTTGAGTCACCATGTAGGTGAAACAAAGTTGCAAGTAGATTTTAAATACCCTGGCAGTGCTAATTGAAACAAGTCATGCATTCAAGCTGTACAGGAGAATGAATCTCAACTGGGAATCAGTTGTCACAAAAGACTACTGGCATCTCTAAGTGAGAAAAGTCAAAACAATTCATACTTGTAGGACTGTCACACTGAATAGCTGCTGTGAAAACTCAAGCTACTTGTTCCTTTTTAAGCCTACCTGAATGTACCTAATTACTACACTCTAAGACTTAACAAACAGGGGGCTAATCAAAGACTTGCTTGTACAGAGGGATTTGACATAGTTCAATAAATTCTAGAGTTGAAATTAAATGAGAAAGACGAGGAATGGATTATGGTGCAAGCAGAAAGTAAAGAAAAGATATAAAAATAACAAAGAAATAAAACCATTAAATAAGCAGGCAATATAAAAAAAAATTCTTTCCTTTCTCCCATTCTCACAGTGAAATGCATATAAACACTCTAATTCTTCCCATCTCTTCTAGGGTCCAACAACTCCGTATTTCATAGCAGAGGTAAATTAGCAATTTCTGATTCAGGCATCAGCCCCTGGCATTGTTTGGGGTTCTTCCTTCATTGTCATTATTATCTGTGTTTCTGTCCTGTACACATCTTGGAGTGTTGTGGAGCCAAAATTTCATACTTTTTTCAGTTGTACCCAACTTCTCACATCTCAATGGAAAAGTTCAATACCTGGGTTATAAATTACACATCCTCTGTTCTCTGAATGAGCTTTTTTAAGAAACTACCAAAGGCAAGCTTGAAAATTATTGCTTTCCCCTTGCAATTAGAATAATTTGCTATAGTATGGAGCAACATGCTGCAAATAAGGTAAAACCAGGGAGGGATCCACTTCCCAAAGCTGAAAGCATCAGTACAATGAAATTACATGGCTAGGCTTCGTGAACGAAGATTTGGGAAGGGCTCTACCCATTTTTCATGCAAGCGCGTTGGTGGCTAAAAAGGCCTATACGAGAAAGGCAAGTCCGGTTGCAAAAGACGCAGCAGAAAGACTCCTTAGATGGTATATTCTGCAAGGTTCGATTCTTTCTGCGTTGTCTTTTCTCCTCAAGAGTGATCCTGCGTGCTTTCTCAAAAGCATCAGCAGCGTTATAAATGGTCTGTCTCCAGGCCTCCCGATTAGAGGCCAGAGTGGACCAGTTATGGTGATCAATATGCCCGAGGCTGAGTTGTTGCTTCAGGGAGTCCTTGTATCTTTTCTTTGGAGCTCCTCTCTTGCGGCAGGCAGTGGCAAGTTCACCATAGAGCAGGATCTTAGGGAGGCGGTGGTCCTTCATCCTGGAGGCGTGCCCTGCCCAACGCAGTTGCGTTCTCAGTAACATGGCCTCAATACTTGTAATTGCTGCCTGTTCGAGAACAGATGTATTGGTCACATAGTCTGACCAATGGATGTTAAGGATTGTACGGAGGCAGCGTTGATGGAAGCGTTCTAGGAGACGCAGGTGGTGGCGGTAGATGACCCATGATTCGGAACCATATAAAAGAGTAGACAGCACTATGGCTCTGTAAACACTGATCTTGGTGCTTTTCTTCAAGTGTTTATTACGCCATACTCGTTTATGGAGTTTTCCAAAAGCACTGTATGCCTTCGCTAACCTATTGTCTATCTCCCCATCAATCTTACCATCTGAGGAGATGAGGCTGCCTAGGTAATTAAACTGTTGGACTGAATTGAGTTCTGACTGGCCGATGGTGATGTGGGGACGGTGGGGGACTTCCTGAGGTGCAGGCTGATGGAGAACTTCTGTCTTCTTTAAGCTGACTTCCAGCCCAAAGAGCTCAGCAGCCTCTGCAAAGCAGGATGTTAAACGCTGCAGAGCTGCTTCTGTGTGGGCAACAAGGGCAGCGTCATCAGCATAGAGCAGCTCCCGGACAAGATGGTTTAGGGTCTTAGTATGGGCCTTCAGTCGCCTTAGGTTGAATAGGCTTCCATCAGTACGATATCGAATGTAGGTACCGTCCTGATCATCGAGGTCTGCCGAGGCCCTTTGGAGCATCATACTGAAAAAGACTGTGAATAGGGTAGGAGCGAGAACGCAGCCTTGTTTCACACCATTCTTTATTAGAAAGGGCTCAGAAAGCGTGTTGCCATATCTGACTTGGCCGTGCTGATCCTCATGAAGTGAGATGATCATTTTAAGGAACTTGGGGGGACAACCTAAACGTTCCAAAATCTGCCAAAGACCTTTTCTGCTTACAGTATCGAAAGCCTTGGTGAGGTCGACAAAGGTTACATAGAGACCTTTGTTCTGTTCCCTACACTTCTCTTGCAGTTGTCTGAGAACAAATATCATGTCTGTGGTGCTCCTGTTGGCTCTGAAGCCAAGGAAATTATGTGGTATGACAAATGACCTCACCAGGCTTAGGCTGCTACCTCCATGTGAGTCCTCTAAGCTTCATCACAATTGAATTCTATTTAAAATATTTAACCTTTAAAAGAGGAAATTCATTTCAGAATCACCTTATTAAGATCAGTTTATGTAAGTAACATAGCCCGAGGGAAGTGGAAGAAGACAGGCCAGACAGCACCTACAGGTGTAAAAGCTTTTTGTGGGGTAATATAAGTAATAAACTACTGCATGCAACAGATAAGCAATTAGGCAGGTAGACAACGCATGATTTGGGGCAGAATATAAGTAACATTTCCTCTCTTTTTTTCTCTCTCTTTTTTGGTAGGTATGAATGGACCAGGTTTGCATAGCATAGTTCTATTTACAAGCAGTCACATTAAGAATCAAAATCACAGCCAAAAGTATTACCAATCAGTACATATTTGATTTATCAGTTGCTAACTGTGGGAACATTTCTCTACCTAAATTATCAATTCATGAAGTGGTGGTGAAACCATAGTGCATGAATATAGTGCACGTTTTTGAAACAGGAAATCTCAAAGTCTGTATACAGCCTGAAAATCGTTCAGCCTACACAGTCACTGGCTTCTTCCCCTCCACCAAAGATTACCAGCTCATATAATTTCACAGCTGGGGTGATATTTGTGTCCATGTAGCTGAGTGCAATCTTACCCTGGGTGGCTTATGAGTAACCAAGAATTTTTCTGTTTTATGGCATGATACTGCCTAGGGAAGAGAGATCTGCTCTAACACCTGCCCAAGAAAAGTTTATCCATCGGAAAGAGTGGCTTGGTTTTAATAAATGTCAGAAGAATACATGTACCTGCTTTAGTGGTGAACATCGCAGTATTGGACTCAATGATCTTAAGTCTTTTCCAACCTTAACAATTTTATGATTCTTTGAATACAATAGTCCCCACAAATAAGGAAGGACACTAAGGAATCTTCCGAACAAAAAAAACTTGTATTAAAGATGAGATTACCACAATGTACTTTGAATTAAAAACAAACAAAGAAAACCACATTTTTCTTGAACAATAATTCATGAGATACCAAATATACTCCATTTCTGATATCATGATACTGCCAAAAATTAGTCATTCAAAATAGCTGAAAAACATGTCTCTGTAATACATATGCAGTAACCTGTCAAAGTTTACTTCCTATTTTTTTTTAAGGGGTCATAAGCCAGGACAACAGAAGAGATACAAAGGCTCCAAATTGTGGAAATAAGTTTAAAATTAAAAAAAAATAAATAAATCTATAAGATCATCAGATTTGAATTCTTTAGAGAGTTTCATTCTCTTGTAGGAGAATAGCTACTGGCATAGCTGGGGTTCAGTATTGAGGCCATTTGTCTGAGAACACAGCTGCGTTGGGCAGGGCACGTCTCAAGGATGAAGAACCACTGCCTCCCTAAGATCGTGCTCCATGGTGAACTTGCCACAGGCTTCCACAAGAGAGGAGCCCCAAAAAGAAGATACAAGGACTCCCTGAAACAACATCTCAGCCTTGGCCATATTGATCATCATCACTGGTCAGCTCTGGCCTCCAATCGGGAGGTCTGGAGACACACCATCTATAACGCTGCTGCTTATTTTGAGAACACACTCAGGATCACTCCCGAGGAGAAAAGACAACACAGAAAGAACCGTGTCTTGTCGATACCACCTAAGGAGTCTTTTTGCTGTGCCTTTTGTAACCGGACTTGTCTATCTTGAATTGGCCTTTTTAGCCACCAGGGCACTTGTAGCAAATGTGGGTAGAGCCCTTCCCGGATCTTCATTCGCAAAGTCTAGCCATGATGATGAGCTGGGGTTCAGGAAATACATAACTGTTAAGAGGTGAGTATGCTCAGCTCCTGCCCGACATTCTACTTCTACAATCATATCTTTGATTTTGAAGAAGAGGTGAAATTAGTATTGTCTGAAAAATAGCCTCATAGAAGGATTTATCCACTGTCCAGGGACATGAAAAACTACTAGACATCAATGTCAATGTTTTTATCTGTGTGATTCGTCATAATCATTACATCATTTATGAACACTGTCATTTTTGTTTCCATCAGTTGTGTGCTAGATAAACATTTCCTGTGTATGCATGTAGTGCATACAATAAAATATTACACACTGCTCTGACAAAAAACGTGTTTTTTTCTGCATCCCACATCGTACATTTTTGTCCTCATCTTAAGCTAAGAGTTCTGGGGTGACTTTGTTACAGAGTTACACTTCAATAGAGAATGTAGTTCCATCACAGCAAAAATACTTTCTAAAAAGCTTAGCAACATTTTGGTTTGTAGGGAAAACAACAGAGAAAACCAGGACTATGTTGCAAATGTGACTGTTACATTTTAGAACTAAAACAGTTTGAAACTTTTGGTTACATGTATTTGATTTTTATGCTAGATAGGACACTATAGTATTTTCATTGAAATAGAGTATGGTTTAATTCTCTTTGCTTTGAATTGTAAAATGGTCTGGTTTGATTTCAATTCCAAATGTCAAAATCCTTTTTGAAATAGAAGATTGATCTTCTTTGCAGTTCTGCTTCTCAAGAGGATTTCCTGAATAATAAATTAAGAATAAAGGTTTTGACCCTTATTACATTTTTTCCCACTTTCCTAAATAAGTTCTGAATGTGTAACAGTTGTCACTGAAAATGTTCCATTTCGTCTGAGGCTAGGAACGAGGGAGAGGGGACTGGGAACTGTTCTCCTGTGGCCTGCCAGTGCATGTCAACATGAAGAGGTCCATGCCCAAGGCCCAGCTCCCACAGCATCAGGTCCTCTCTCTCCAGGCTGAATGCTATTACTCTTAATAACTCGCTGAGCCTTTCTTCACCTCCCACTGAGAGTTTCTATGCTGAACTGAAAATCAGTAACACAAAAATTAGAGGGAGGAGAAGGGTTTGGGAAAAGCAAAATATTTTTCTCCAAAAGCATCCTCTGTAGACCTGCATACAGATAGGTATGACAAAAGGATTAAGGGAAAGATTTTATTCAGGAGAATAAATGCATACTGCGATATATGTGCACGTATACTGTAAATCATATTAATATTTTAAAATTGTATGCTCCAGACAGTAGACCTGTATGGATAGCAAAAAGCATGGAATAGGATTATATCACCATCATTTTGATCAGATAGTCAATCACATACAAAATTGAAGAACAAACAATATGACCAATGAAAACCATTAATAATGCAGTTTGTCAAATAACCCCCTGCTCTCTAGGGAGGTATCATAAGGCAGCAAAGTACAAGCACTTCAAATTTCTATTTCATTGTAGAACTGGCTATAGAATATTTTGACATGGGTAGATAATATATTTAAGACATTGTTCATGTTGCCATAATCATTCTTAAGACTCTTCATCTGTGAAATGCTACTGAATTCAGTGTGATCTTGCACAGATGCATAAGTGGCCCCCTCTACCTTGCAGGACAGTAAATTGTTTGAAGGCATAATTGCACCCAAAACGCTTGATCATGATGTAATTAAGTACCTCACTCTAAAATGAAACCTAATTTAAACTAGCATTCAAAACATCATTTAAAATTAATGTACTGAGATATAATAAAAGTACATAGTCTTATAAAAGAGTTACTAAGGACTTGAACATCATAAAAACATGATCGTTTGAAATTTCACGTAGCCACATTTCTGAGGAGTAAATATCATTATGAAGCATCAGCCAGAGATACTGTAAATGACCAACAAGAACAAGTAGAGAACCTCAAAAAGAGAAAGGATGCCAGTTTTTGTTTGGATGACTGCACCAGACCCAGATTGGGATAGGACTACAATGAGCACCTTTGTAATCACAACCAGCATATGTTCAGATACACCTTTCTAAAATATAAGAAAAAAATACATTAACCAAAAAAAAAAAAGGGAATTTTTTTCATTTTCTTTAAGGAGCACTGTAAAAAGGTGAAGTAGGTGGTAAAAGCACCATTCACATTCTAAAAACACGCTTTCTTTTTTCAATGTCATTATATTACTGGAAGCAAATATATAGCCTTGGTGTTAAAGGTTCTAAAAGTAAAAGCCAATGTGATTCAATATTACAGTGAACGAAGCTGCAAGAAATTTTAATTCCTTTTTTCAGAAGAATGATTCATGCTAAATGACAAAAAGAAAAAATATAATCCATGGAAAACAGAACCACATAACATCAGACCAAAAGAGATTTCAAGGAGTAATATGTACCACAGTACACTCTCACATACAATTTTTCTTCCATCAATTCTACAAAATTTCATAATTTAGTATTGCTGAGATCAAATTTTTGGTTGGTTAACCTTTACATAGGATGTTTAAAGTTCTTGTCTTTACTTCAAGGTTCTGTGCAACCTACCTATAAAGCTCTGCTTATTCTCACCCTACTTTTAAGATCTAACTCTTCTCTTCTAAAGTGAAAAGCAATGTAGCTTCCCTTCTGATCATTCCTTTAAAGCTTTTCTTATCCTACTCAGCCTTTGATTACTGACCTCTCTATGATTTTCACAAAGAATCAAGTTATTACTCTCATTTGGGGGGGCCATATCCTCTCAAATCTCATAACTCTTCATGTCAATGTGCAGCATTGAAGATCTGGCCGCTATACAGCCTTTGTATTTTATCTCTCTGCAACTAAGTTGCAAAACCTTTGGTCTCATGTTTCAAACCCAGTTTCCTTTATTGTCATCATAAATCACATGAATGATACTTTCACAGAGGAATTGGTAAAAACATTTCAGATAAAATGGGAAGTGACCTTAATACTCATTCAAAATTCAACCCAAATCTTAAGCAGACCCGAAAGTCGCATACTTCAGCTTGCAGAGGTGTGGGTCAATCAGAGCCCAGCTAAAAGAACAATATTTAACAGAGAATTCCGGGAAAGTTTTAATATGAATGCTGATATCCAGGCCATAGGTAGTTCTGCTGAAAAGTGCAGAAGCTATGTAGGTTCATCTGACCTTTTTCCTGCAGGCTGTCAGGTATCAAACTTTACATTCTATGCTTTCCTACTGCATATAGAAATTGCAAATGTGAAAGACCTTTGCATGCTCACTTTCAGTTCTGCTAGCTGACATGAAGACTTGTATGATCTAACACAGTAAATTAATTTTTCTTACTTTCATTATTTTTCTTCTCACCATTTTAAAACACTGCTGCAACTACAGATTTCCCCTAAAATCCAGGGGAAAGGTATCAAAAGTTCATGAGCATGCTTTTTCCTCTAAAATTTATACTCTAATTTTGCGAAACAGTTAAAATTATACACATATATATATATATATGTATGTATATATGGTCCAGTTCAAAAAAAAAAAATGCAATGAGTTCTAGGAATTATATCCCTGAATGTGTGTACCTTATCTATCAGTAAATACTTAGCAATTTATACAGAAAATTTAACTTCCTTTTATCTTCCAAATTTTGTGAAATCATTTGTAATCTTATGTTTGTTATTTATTTGGAATTACTAATTACAAAGTCAATTTCTAATTTTTCATCTGTAAAATTTTCTTTCTAGATAGTTTTTATCAGTAAATTGATGAATGCTATATACTTTTAAGTACAATGCAGAACATGACCACTTTTTTGTCCACTGTAGCCTTTTGGCAGATGTTAACATTTCTGTCCAAAAAGTTAAAAAAAACCCCAATTATTCTATTAATCTGCACACAGTCCATGTGTTTGTTATATTTTTAGATTTTATATGCAATATAAAATGTCATTTCTAAAATTGAAATGACTGGACATGGCACTTATTGCTATAGTTTAGTTAACATGGGAGTGTTCAGTCAAAGGTTGGACTCGATGATGTTGCTGGTTTTTTCCAATATTAATGATTCCATTATTCCATGATTCTAATATATCCTACAAGAAGGTTCAGTGAATTGCAGAGCTCATTCTATCACTCTGCAATCCAGCACTTACAACGTTCTTAAAACTGCCACTTTTAGAAACTCAGTCACTTTTTCAAAATTTAAAAGGAATAAAATAAATTTGTTTCCTTTGCTGTAGTTTCAAAAGTCACAGTACATGATGAAGACACAGTAGGAAAACCTCACAGCATTAATCACCCGTTGTCTACTGATGTGATCGAAGATACCACTTAAGGAAGCACACCTCACCCCACAATATCATTTTAATAAACTGAAAGTAACTTATTTTCTGCAGAGCACATGAGGTCACAACACCAGGTGCATTTCTCTCAGTGACAGATCATATGCATTATGTAGATTCATCAAAGATTTTCAAGCCTTAATTTGTCTATCTGCTGGTATTATCTCATCACAGAATAAAAATATTTTATCCAAAATAATTAAATATTTATTTTTTAAATAAAACCTAAATATGAAACTGAAATATACATCTTTTTCAACAAATATTTTGCATAATTCCACAGGATATTGCATTCTGAAAATCTATGATATTATCAATGTCATATATTCAGATCTGAGGATTATTTGCTAATAACCTATGTATGAGAACTGTCATGTATTAACTGCCCTTTTTTTTCTATCTATGAAAATACCTGTAAGAATGTTAAATTACCTCTAAACATTTATGTAATTCAGTCATAATTAATACAAGCAGATATTAGAGTTATCACTAGGATTTTACATGAACTGGGAAGGCAGATTGCTTTTTTAGAAGGTGAGGACCAATTCAACCATGGAATATGATTCATTTCACTTGCTTTGAGGAATCTAAAAGTGGGACACCTCATCCAATTTAGTCATCTAGGTCTATTTGCAATCTGTAAAGAGAGATGGGCATCCTCACAGGTTAAGTCATACCAGTCTAAGCAGGTTACTGACATATGGAGGTGGCCTGCCAGAAGTTGGAGAATTAAGTAAATCCTGTCTCATGAGCTCTATCAAAGTGCAGGCCTGCAAGCCTTAAACATGCACTAGTCCAAAGTCAAAATCATTATGCCCAGCCATGCAGTTAAATGAGTAAAAGTTCACTGTAACAAATATACTCCTCCTCCCCTGTATATTGATTTTTAACACTAATTAGGTACACTTGTTCTTTTACCTGACCTCTCATAAGAACCCTCCATACAAAAACACCTATCTCAAATACTGGATGCAAATAATATTCTGGAAATATTGAACTATAGCTGGTACCTTTAATGGCTACACTCATCCCTTAAAAGCCAAATTCTGACCTCCTTTTCTGCACTGATTTACACTACAGTTCATTATGTATGCCCCATTGATTTTCCTGGAACTATTTCTTCAATAAAATTCTACTTGGTAGATTAAAAAGCATCTGCATGTGTTTACAGGTGACCAGTCTGAACTCTGTTCCGTAAAAGGTGAGCAATTACTTATAAATCAGGGACATTTCACAGGTGAATAATTATTCAATGTATTGAAAATGTTCATGATATTAAAGCAATCTAATGTATTTTCATTACTGCTTGATGAAATTATGAAACCGCTTAGTTTACCTTTACTCATTGTATTATAAAATTAAAATAATTATTAATATATTATATATTAATATATAATTATTGAAATATATATTTACTTGTGGCATAGTGGTATTTAACATCAGAATAAGTTGAAACATATTATAATATCAAACATAATCACTAAAGAGATCACAATAGAAAGATTAAGATTTGCTTTGCCCTTGTTCTCATATTTGTTTTAACTTGCTGATATCCTGTAAATCAAGTATTAACTAATAGAGAAAGACTGTTTTGTGGGAATTTTTGCATTAACAGTTTATGTTGTAAGTCACTACATATTCCAGTATACGTGTGAGACAACATTTTTCTGCAGTTACAGAACACAACAAACGTACTACTTTATTTGAGCTACTGAGAAACTATGCACTGGTAAATTTAGAAATGCATTTTGAATCAATAGATACTCCAATAATATTAAAAACACCTTAAAAATATTGAGCTACGTATTAAATAGAAATTGTAGACTGCGATGAGGTGTCCCCTCAGTGTCCTCTTCTCAACTCGGAGAAGAGGAGAATGACAGGAGACCTCATTGCAGTTACAACTTCCTTGTGAGGGGAAGAGGAAAGGCAGACACTGATCTCTTCTCTGTGGTGACCAGTGACAGGACCCAAGGGAATGGCCTGAAATTGTGTGAGGGGAGGTTTAGGTTGGATATTAGAAAAAGGTTCTTCTCCCAGAGGGTAGCTGGGCTCTGGAACAGGTTCCCAGGAAAGTGGTTACACCACCAAGCCTGACAGAGTTCAAGAAGCATCTGGTTGATACTCAGGCACATGGTGTGACTCTTGGGGATGGTCCTGTGCAAAGCCAGCAGTTGGATTCAGTGATCCTTGTGGGTACCTTCCAACTCAGCATATTCTGTGATTCTGTGATTCTGTGATTCTGTGATTCTGTACTTCTGTGACTTTTTGCCACTCAGAACAGCTAATAAATGAAATAATGAAATGTTAGTTTGCAGTTAGTCATCTTCTACATATAAAGGCAAGAGCAGTCAAATCATGCTTGTGCTCAGGAGCCAAGCAGAGAGGAGACTCTATATCCTACTGACTTACGCAGAGAGATCAGTGTCATGAGCATCAATTTCCTTTCCTTCACCACACAGACTCTGAAAACACTAGATGGGGGGTCTACCCTTCTTCAGCTTTACCCACTCAGTCCTTTGCGTGCAGCTACACTCATGTTTTATGTGGATAAGATATGTGCTTTTGAAACAAATTTCCTGGCTGCCTCCAATTTCACTTGGGTGAGCAGTCCTGCTGTGTCCCACTGCACAGCACAGCAACGAGGGCAAACTAATGCATAGTATGATTTCTGGTGATGTGGCCCTCCAGCTCAAAGGAACATAGTAACCTGAAGTAAAATATTTTTAAATGAGTACCATGGGGACCCCAGATGCTCATCATCAACTGCTTCACTCTGCAGAGGCGCACTGTTCAATTATATAGGTGTGGTCTCAGGGCACCTGGCCTCCTAGGGAAGAAGGTACCTCACAAAGGCCACTCTTTCTCTGCCCAACTGGTATCCTCCCACCATGCGATAGACCAGGAGCAAATGTATCATGGACCACTACTAGTGAATACAGAAAAATATATTCGATCAAATTAACATGACTGCTGCTGATTTTGGTAATGAAGTTTCACGTTGAAAGTTATCAAACAGATTAGTTCACAGCACAGTGCTAGAGTGGTTGGGCAATGGTCAACAGGTCTGAAGGATGACTAGCCTCCTGTGAGGGTATAAAGAGCAGATCAGCCTGTTTGACTACATCTACAGACATTGAAAACTATGCAGTAAATGGTCCATGAAGACTTAAACTATTTTTATTGTATTATTTGTATTCTAACTAAGTGTCTATTTAGGCAGAAAGCATTCACATCAAAAGTTCATACTTATAAAATATTAGCACTGTAAACCTGAAATGCTTGAATATTGGCAGAGATGTATATACAAGACTAACACAATTCTTCCAGTTCTCTCACAAGGCAGGATTACAAGAACATGCTTAAAATGGAAAAGCCAAATATCTTTTCTACCTGAAAAGGATATCAGGTACTCAGGCTTATAAAGAACGTGTCTTCCCATTCACAGCAGTGGTCTGTTTGTGGCAGACCAGGAGAGCAAACTGATGAAGAATGGCATGCAGCACCGACTATCAACTTTCCTGTTCTACTAACATCTGTCCAAAGTGGTTGGGCTGTACTGGAAATGACAGAGTAACTTACTATTGTCCCCCAGGAACAAGGATTGAGTGCAGATGACATTCTTACATGTGTGACATCTAAGTTATGTCACAAGTAATAATGGTTACAAGTTTTCAGAGGCTATATTTGGAAGGTACAGTTCAAGAATTCACACAAAATTGTACTTTAAATAGCAAATCATTCACTAGGATATGACCTTCTATTGACTCTGAGCTGAAATAAGAATTTCTGGATTCGTATGTTATTAGCAAACATATGCATATACACATACATATTAAAAGTATTCCAACTTGGCAGCAGGTACATCAAATATAAAATGGCAAGATATTCTATTTAAATGACTGTGCAGTAGATTATGAACCATAACCTTGTAAAATACTATAAATCTAAATTTGATGCATTTCGTGATAGAATACAAAACTTGAGTTCCTATTTATTAGTAAAATTAAAAACCTCTGCAGAGTATAGAAACAATTTCTCATATTAGAATAAGAAACTTTTTTAAATGATAAATTTTGTAGGTGAATCTAAGCTTTAACAATTTAGATTTGAAATTTTAGGATTTAGAAGTGCTATTCCACTGGATATGTTATAGAGATTTAAAAGTACTAACAACTGCTGAAACAACAAAATGGGTGACAGCAAGTGAAATGAAGAAATCAAATCAGTAAATGGGTAGCATATGTTAGGTCCCCTGATTTGACAGCTCTTGGTCATGTTAATTAATACTTAAGAACATTAGCAATTGCCAGAATGAAATACTATTCAACTTGAATCTTCTGAAATTCTGTAATTTCTGTATCAAAAGACTAGTCCTTTGTAAGACAACTGAATGTGTATATTTTTATCAAATATACCTTAAGCTATGGTCTTCTATCACTTATCAGTCTATCGGACCCTGTCAGAAGAGAGATGGCAAAGTTCATGCCTGTTAGTTCTCCACCTTGAGGAGAGAATTTGGTCTAAACATTCTGACCTGATGAATAGCACAAGAAACTCTGTATTTCTGTCTTATTCATTTTGACAGAATGTTACTCACTATTCTTAGACAACCAACTTTTTCTTTGGAATTGACTAGCAAGGTTTCTGAAATTTGGAACTAGACAAAATCAGCAAAAACAGTGAATTTATTGCATATGACATAATATATTAAAGAGATTAAATTTCATTTAAGTTATTGAAAGAGGTCTTGATGCCAGCTGGGACATGATCTATGGTCCTAAACCCAAAAGTAAATGCTTTCTGACTCCATGTATTATTTAATCGTACATGATGCTGTTTGATTTAGTGCTACATTAGAGGCAGCATTAGACCACTGCAGTGAAGCTACCTGTAACGCAAAATTTTCTTAGTTCTGAGATATCGTATAAAGCAGAGTAAGAAACAGCTCAGACTATGACAAATACTCCTCAAAGTCTTTTGGGTCCAATTGATATGATGGGTAGCAAAGATTCAACAGTCAACTTGGACTCCTGCTTATCATGTTGCAAATCCGGCTACTGCGATTTTTACACGGAATTACTGTACTTACACAAAACAGTAATAGACATTTAATAAAAGTAAATAAAAAGTCAAAAATCCTCTGTGGTTTATTCAGAAGATACTTTTCAAATAGAAATCAAGGAAATGCCAAAGAGCAGCAAAAGAATAGAAAGAATATGAACTGCCATTTGTAATTCATGTCTAAACATCCTGGTCACAATGCAGAAGTAAGTCACAGAGGGGGAGAGCACACAGCTATTTCTGTGTGCTCTAAAACACTCCTTCTGAGCCTTAGTGCCTTTGGAAAATGTGGTAAATCGCTGTGTCTCAACTGCATCTGTGCTGATTTTCTTAACTTTCCGTAGGTCTCATCAAGAAAAAAACTACTTTAGGAGTGATTTTATGGTAATAGAACCATTACTCAAACTAAATAGCAATGAAATGCACCTCTAAAAGATTCACATTCCACTTTTCAAGTTGTTCTATAAACTTTTCAGAATGTGGCTGCACACACACATGAGTAAATTTACTTCTTTCTGTTAATGTTTTTAAGTACAGTTGTATTTTCAAAGAGGACAGTTAAGAAAATATTTAAATAATGTATCTGTAAATTTCCTAGGTATTCATGATTTCTGCTATACAGCACTGTGATTTTTTTTCATTGAAACAAATAGTTCAGTTTGATAGAGCTAATTCAAATTAAGCTAATTTACACAGGTCTCTCTATACTTTTGGAAACTCTTTCACCTTTATTTTCAGCAACACAGCCATTATAGGTAGTTAAAGGCTGATTAGGTTTGAAGAGTAATTAAAATACTAACCATACAAAACAGGGGAAGAGACAACTTCTGTAGGGATTTGCATGAAGATTCTTAATTAATGTTTTTGTTGAGGTTTTATTAAAGGGCCCCATTTTGCTGTTCAAAGACTGTAAACACTATGATAAATGCATGCCTTTGAAAGATTCTGTGGGGAAAGTCCAGAACAAATCTCAATCAAACTATGTCTTCTTATGTCAGATTTGAATTTGAGGCTATGTTTTTATCCATTAAACCATGATAGAGTATCCAACTTTGTTACATGTTACATGTTACATTTCTATCTGCTTATTCACACAAACACATATCTACATGTGTAAGCACATCTATACATAGAAATACTTTATATATACATAAAAAGGACATCAGAATTTTTTTTAGAATGAAATCAAATATTAGCAGTCTGTGAAGTTAATGGAAGAGAATCTGAGTAAATTTTATTTAATTTTTACCCCCGTCTTTACTCTTCATCATTAATATTGCTTTCTTTTTCTATCACTGTGTTTTGCTTTTCTGAAGGAGTGATGGTGTATATTGTCAGAACCTCTTTTTAATGCAATGATTAAAATAGTACTCTGCAATACCTTTGTTTCATTTTCAAATATTTGTATTCATCCTTCTGTAGAGTTCTTAAGAAACACAAGACCTAGAAATCTATCTTAAGGCAGGACTGACAAGTAATAGCTCAACAACCAAGAGCTGGAGCTAAGAACACAATGACAGGAATAAATCTGGTCAGTCCACAATGTTCCTAAATAATGCCAAATCTTCAGCTACCAGAAACTTGGCCCACCAGTTGAGTGGGAAGCTGAGGGACATGATGAAAATACTCCAGGATGTTAAATTTAAAGTAGGCATAGAGTCTCTGCCATCTCCTGTAACCACGGTGAAAGTCCTTTCTCTTGAAGAATCAATAGGAATCAAAGGATGAATGCTGTCTCTGTCTTTACAGTTTTCTGCTGGGGGCACAGGGATGAGTAAAAAGCTTCTCATCTCCTCACTTCCCATTCCCACAGAGATCCCAGTGCTAAAGAAAGACTGTTGAAGACCCCTGAAAGATTCATGTCTCATTTCACTAAAGATCTTTTTATTTTCTATATCTATGAATATAGAAAACCTGTGCCTTGAAAAAATATGTGAAGTAAGGCTTCTGGTAACTTCTACATATGGTTCAATCCTAGTCGTGCTACATTCTTTTCCATTTTGTTGTAGTAAGACAAATGAATTTTCTCTGCAAATGCTTTTCTCCTTCCCTGAATAAAAAAGTTTAAAGGTAGTCATTGAAATATTGTTTCGTGCTTACTAAGTTAATGGCCCAATTTGATTTTTTTTTAATTCCAGAGAAGTTGGAACAAATCTTTAATATTTTTCAATGAACTATTCTAATATTGAGGATTTGATCAATGTACACTCAAATTCAGAAACACACAGAGCTAGCTGCAAATCAATAGTGGCAAAGAAATTACTTTTTCAAAGTTTAGGTGAATCATTGCTTTCTGTGAAATGGCAAAAATCAGAAAGTAAACAAACAGGCAAACTCATTTTATTTGTCTCCAAACCACAAATTCTTTTAGGAATAAGAAGCAACAGCAACCAGAAATAAAGAAGATTTTAAAATACAGTTTAAATAAATAACAGTTATATATTTAAAATAACAGTTTAAAAAAACCGTTCAAGCCATCACAACACTTGACTGTAATAATCAGTACTGCATGAGAACAGAAATAATAAGAAGGTTTATACCCTTGTGTAATTCTAACCTTGAAGGAAAATAAATTCCTTCAGGACTTCCAGTGCTAAAAACACTGTTGATTTTACATGGAAAAGAGAGAAAGGTTTTTCACTATTAAGCATTTTCTAGTATCTTCCCAGGGAAAAAAAATGCTTGAAATTGGATTAAATCAGTAGCATCCTCACTGCAGCTAGTAAAAATTTGAATATGAATGACTCGAATAAATAGAGAATAGGGATATCAGCTTTGTTGTTGTTGGGAATTACAAATGTTATATGAGAAAAAGATTCAAGCACCTCCTAAGTAAGATAAACAGGAAGGCATAATAAAACCCATCTCAAGCCTGAGAAAACTTTATACCTATCAATTTGCCTTTTAATATTATTGGAGAGGGAGATTTTCAGATTATGGCTGTATCTCAAGCTTTTGGATATCTTTCAGTGTACTACTGCCCACTGACAACTCAGAATCACAGAATCATGCAAGGTTGGAAGAGACCTCCAAGGTCATCTAGACCGGCTGTCAACCCCACACCATCATAATTACCCCTAAACCATACCACCAAGTGCCACATCCAGAAGCCTCTTGAACACTTCTAGAGACGGGAACATAATACGCGAATTGGACTGGTGGGCAAAACACAAAAAGAATCTTATTATCTGCGGTGCCCAGATAAAAATACAGGAAAATCAGGATAAATGGTGGTTTTAAGTTCAGTCTTCAAGTCCTGAACTAGAGACGGGAATACAGAATCATATAATCACAGAATAGGTAAGGTTGGAAGGGACCACAAGGGGTCATCTGATCCAACCTCCCTGCTCAAACAGAGTCATCCTGGAGCACATGGAACAGGACTGTATCCAGAGAGTTCTTGAATATCTCCAGTGAAGGAAAGTCCACAACCTCCCTGGGTAACCTGTTCCTGTGTGCAGTCACCTGCATATTCTTTTTAAGAATTGAGCTGAAAATTAGGACCGAGAAACTACACATAAAATATCAGACAAAACACACTGGAAGGACAAATAGCAACTGGGATAGGCCAAGATTCAAGGTTTCAATATTAAGTTAGAAATAACTAAATGTAACAGCTCTTATATTCGTACTGAAATTGGGGGATTCATTCATTTCTTTTATTTACCATCATTATTTCAGAGCAGACTTGGCCATGAAGTAAACCTCTGTCTTCTCAAGGGAAAGATAATTTCAGGAGTGGCATATTTAATCTTTAGTAGACATAGAAGATCATAGTACACTGACTCATCTGTGGTATGAAGAACCAGTCAGGGATTTCATTGCTGCCTCTATTTTGTGCATGGGAGGTCCTAACAGATAACTGGGGTGTGTCAAGATGTCATTTGTAATTATCTGGGTCTATACTGGCCTGAGGTCATTCTCCCATTCTCCATCTAGAATTTTCCTTAAATCATAGGAGGTTTATTTCGAACTTACCTGCCCCCCCCGCAATCTCTTGTTTCTTTTTACTTAAAATGAACATATTTTTTTCATTTTTGTTACCCAACCCTTTAAATTTGAGTTAGATAAGCATAGGGATCATGATGAATCACCAGCTTGTTTCAAGTCTGCTGCTGTCCAAGTGTCTTTTCTATTGTGGTAAACTACTTTTAACTGGTTTTAGTCATGAGTCCTATCACTTGTAGATGCTCTTGCAGAAGAATTCATAGGTTTTTCCTCTGTGGGTGAAAATACATGTGCAACCAACATATGAGACCGCCCATGTCTTCATCCCACCACCTGATATCATATTAACTTCCTGGGTACAGAAAATGTTTTCTTTCTATTTTCAGGCACAGAGAACATACCATAATTTTGTTTCATAAAATATATGGATATCTGTTTCAATCAGAAATTATTTTGGATCTATCAAGATATAGCCTATGCATTTTATACACTACCTTTCACTTGGTAATTCAATTTGACAGATGTGATGAGGCTGAGACAAGTCATACAACCATCTGTGGTAACATTTAGAGCTTCACAAACTATAGCACGTACACCCCTCATTCCACCTGAAAAACTTTAAAAACCCATGTATTTTCTACTTAAAATAGTAAAAACAAAATAATTCCTTTTCAGACGTGGGTAACTATCCAGCCATGACTTACTGCTATGTGAATCAAGGCCAATAAGCAAAGGATTAGAGTAATGAGCTATCATTCAGCTCAGTGAGGAAGTGAATATTATCCTTTTTTTTTTTGGTGGAATATGTGGTAAAAGGCAGAAGACAAGGCATTGTTGAAATGAGAGAGTGCAAGCATTGGTTCTGGTATTTCTGTGAGATGTATCTAATCATTGAGAAGCCCAGTGCAGTGTTTGAATTGATGGCACAGTACATATACAATAAATCTGATGGTGCAGAAAGTGCAGGAATGCATGTGCTTGGATACTGCACAGTGTATCTGTCTGACAAAGCCAGGAGAACAGGGGTGCTGGTGTGCAGAAAGTTTGGAAGAGCGCCTCTATAACAAAGGCTGTGTGAAAGTGTCACCAGGCAGCCAGAAATCTTGGGAGAGCCAGTGAACAAAAAAGTTCATTTTCCATGTGAAGAGTATTATTTAGTGAAAGAAGAAAAATCAAGGCACATCACAGATGACTTATGCATGTAGCGCAGAAAATTGGGTATTGCTGCTTCCACCAATAACAGAGAGAGTGGCCACAACCTGTAATGCTGGGGGTGGTGGCAGTAATTAAGGAAATAACACTGGAGGCCCTGACATTAGGTAAAGGTATCTACACAAGAAGTAACATAAGCAATCTGCTGTAGTCACAGAAGGTAACATTCTTGTAATAAACTATCCAAGTAACAGTAAGAAAATATAAGATCAAACTCAGCTACTGATATGAGTGCTGTATTAGCTGTTGTGACAATTTGATGCCCGAGCAAGCAGGTTTGTGAAAACAAGTGATAATTACCTAGAGGTTTTGGTCAAACTTTATAAAGGCTTTCAGTTTTATAATATGATATAGAATCCTGTTTTTTACACGTGAGGACAAGTAATAAGAATGTATTGATTTCCTTTTTACTCCATCCTCAAACAGAGTTTGTAAACTAAATAAGGAGTTCAAGACTTGACCTATCATCAAGACCTCAATAGTTTAAACAGAAATTTAATTTTCACTGTATATACTTCAGGGATAACAACATGAGAATTACTGTGATGCTCCCATTCGCTAAAAAAAAAATCATATTGACAACTACAGATAGGATCAGAGAAGAGGTCATTGAAAACATGTATGGAATTGAACCACTGCCACAGGTCTTTAACAAAATGTGTACCGTCACAGGATTTGTGCAAATTAACTACTAGATTTCTCTTACATTGTCCATGAATTTTTTCTTCATGTTCAAGAAAAAAATGTCACACTTTTCTTACAGCTCAGCAATATGCATTGGAGAATTGAAGGGAGTCAGAAAAGTGATGAAAAGAAAGCGGTTCCTTTCCTGCGCTCCTATGAACAATTTACAGATAATGTTTTACTTTCAGAGTTACCTGTGCATTTCTTGATGTTGCTATTTCTTTTTCCATGTGATCCTAACTTGCATCCAAAGTTCTCCTCCCAAAATTCTGCAAACCACACATTTCTTCGATTGTTAGCAAGTGTTCGGCTCCGAAAATATCTATCAAATCCTACATTTAAGAGAAGGGAAAGAAGCATTAAAATGTGATACTGTATCAAAAATAGTAATTTAAAGACAATAAGAAATTTTGTATAAAAATAAGAACAAGAAAAACTTTAGATACAAACTACTATAGTAAGATACTTTATCAGCATAGTAAATTAATCTAATCTAAGGATTAGATTTCATTTCAAGGTCACTTAAGATAATGAGGTACCTCTTCATTGAACCAGAGGGTTTCCAGAACACCTAAACTTCTGCTTCTATTTTTATATCTAATGACACCAGATGAGAAAGTAAAGATTCCTGCTGAAACCTGATCTCCAGCCTTACCCCTACAATCCAGCAGCCATAATCAAATCATGATTAACACATCCCATCTGGATTACGCTCTTTACAAATATCTCCCTGTGGCTAAATTCTCCCTATAACATCAGTAGTGCTCATTTTTTTCTAATGAATTACCAGTTTAGTGCACTTAATGAGACACTAAGTGATGTTACTATGTCCAGTACCCTCACAGAAATAAAGTGCTTCAAAACAACTTTCACTTCATCCACTAAGTCTGAATCTTAGTTAATTTAGTGGGTTCTTAAAGTAAGTTTAGGAGAGGAAAGAAGGGCATAGATTGATGTCCTCCCCAGAGAATAAGCTGACTCATTATCATCCATCCAATACTCTCCTTATTTGTCCCAAAAAAACATCAGGCTATGTTAAGAAGCTCTCGACCCCAAATGTCCTAATTAGTAGACAATTATAAGATTGCCTAATTGCAGATTCAGCATCTCCTCATCTTAACAGAGATATTAAACGATTGTTGGATCAGGCCCACTCAAGTTACTTAGTTGGAAAGTTTTTCCTGATTACCCTGTAATCAAGGACTACATGATTTTTTAATTATTTTTTAAAGAGACCTATGGTACTTGAACACTGGCAGAGAACAAGAGGTTTGTGCCATGTGTGTCCTTACCATCTATTGATGTTCTTTTGGGTAGAATGGTTACTGCTCCTTCTGCAATCTCCTCCTGCTGCTGAACTGGTGAAATTTTTGACCCCCAGCTGTCTGAGCCAATCCAGAGGAAATGTCCAGACTGATTAGCTTTTTTTGCTGCTTCCAGTATTCTCCTGCAAACAAACAACAAATGACTAATTAAACAAACTACATTTACAAAGAACCTGAGAACCCTCAGCATTTATTTTGGCTATGCATAGGTAAACTTACACTAACCATGTAGTCAATAGTTTTCACAATCTAAAGCATATTCAACAACAGCTGTAATGAACTCAAGATACAGTACTATACAAGTCAATTTGTTTCATCTTTAGCAGTATTTTTCCAGTATTCTTATTTGTTTCTTCATTTTCAGTCACCAATCTATTGGCACTGGACTCTTAGGAGCTAGGAACAGGTTAGAACTACACAGAATAAAGGACTAGCACATCGTATAATTACAACTCAATTTCTTATCATCAGATTTCCAAGAATTTTTACATGGGATTGAATCTGAAACTCCTTTATTACTCTATTCTGCACCAGCCAACCAAGCATCTTGGTGAAGAGGAAACATCTTCAATACACAAAATTAGGAAACAGGCACCTAATATCATCTTCATTCGCAAACATGATCACTGCTCGAGCATTTGGAGTTTCCAACAAGCGCTTGATGATCTTTTCAAATTCTCCTGGTCTTGGTTCCCGAGGGATTTTGAGTGACTGAGCAATGCAAACACCTCCTAAGAAAAATTAAAAAAATACAAAAAAAAAAAAAGAAGAATTTTAATACACTAAATACCCATACTTCAGATAATCCACAGTTAACCAGGTAGGCAAAGAAAGCAAGATGCTAATCTGAGATACAGCAGCACAGCCAAAGTAAAATTATCTGTGTATTTTGAAATATTCACTGTACTTACTTGCACATTTAATGCCTTAAAGATTACAATGCCATTACCTGTTACTTAATTTTTAAATACATTTTTAAACAGAATCCAGACGTATATTGTCAAGCACCACACTCTGCCTCAGCTGGACTGAGTTCCGCAGACTTATCTAATTCAGGGCACCTGAGAACTCCACAGCATTGCATTGAACCACGGAGCCACAATTCTACAGTTATCTTATGTTCACAGAATCACAGAATATGCTGAGTTGGAAGGGACCTTGCACAGGACCATGTGCCTGAGAGTACTGTCCAAATGCTTCTTGAACTCTGTCAGGGTTGGTGGTGTGACCACTTCCCTGGGGAACCTGTTCCAGTGTCCAGCCACTCTCTGGGTGAAGAACCTTTTTCTAATATCCAACCTAAACCTCCCCTGACACAATTTCAGGCCATTCTCTTGGATTCTGTCACTGGTCACCACAGAGAAGAAATCAGTGTCTGCCCCTCCTCTTTCTCTCCTGAGAAAGTTGTTCATAATGTGGCTCTTTGGTATCAGGTACTGTCATACACCTCTGCTTGCTCAGCAGAGAGTACAATGTAGAGAATTTGCAGTGTCCTCTTATGAACGAATACATACAGATCACTTTTAATTGCTATTATGACATTCTTAATTAAGTTGTCTTAATTATTTAAGAAATTATCATTGAATATTCTAAATTACTAATCAGCAAATGAACACAAACTCAGAGATGATATTTTTTATATCTCTTCCTGACAGAGGGAGGAAAGTGCTAATTGAAATCTTTGTGTTTTACCTGTCAGGAAAAAAGGGTCAAATTTCTACAGAAACTTAGGGATTTCTAATAGCTTTCACACACCAGTTCAAGAGAATCTCTACTTCCTAGTTACAATACTGTTATCTGTGTTGGTATGCAAGGAGAAAAATTCCTTCAGCCTGTTTCTTGAATCGCTGAGTCCATATTGGCACCAGCTTCCTATACCATAGATGATCTGTTATTGTTTGCTGATTTGCTTATTTTAATTATTTTTTCTTAAGAACTATTGTCTGATTCTCATTACTGCATCTACTACATCCCAAAAATATTTGTCCTTGCCCATTGTTATTCCAAGCATAAAAGCCTCTTGTGAAGAATCTAATCATTAATAAACTCAGAAAATCAAGAAAATTAATGTTAACTCTAACAAATAAAGTGACATGTTAGTAGACAAAAGCAAAGCAAAATATAAGTTTTGCATCTCTGCATCTAAATACTTCTACACTGAAGATTGCCTTTAGTGTGAACAAGAATGTGTTTTAAAAAAGATGTTCTATTTTTAATGAATGCTAGTATTTATTTTCTGATGTATAAGATCATTTGAGGCACATACGTTACTATGTGTTAAGGGTAATTAGTCAACTAAAGTCATAGTTAGATGGCTATGTCATGTATCGGGAGGCTTTCCAACACTCTCAGCAGTCTTGTCCCCCTATCAAAATGTCAACCTTCTGTTTTTCCAAAGTACTTCACTTATTAGGTTGATGCACTCTATCAGTGACAGGATTTGAACAAAAACAAGGGTCCAGCCAGGTGAAGCTTGGGATGTAGACTTACATGAAGACTTTACTGAGGTCCCTTTTGTAAGCTTTCTTAAGCTCAATGTATTTAATCTTTAAGCAAAACAGGCAAACAGGTTTAGACATGGGATAAAAGAAGCACGGAATTATCAACTGCCAGTGTAAAAATAACAACTTTTAAATTACATCAGCCAGTTTTATTCACAGGTAAATATATCACCTTTTTCAGTTAGATATCAATTACTTGCGGTTACATTATTATTTTGTTAGGTTGAGAAATTCATTCTACAGCATAGGCTTGTCCTGAATTCTTCTCTACTTTACGTGAAAGAAATATTTGCAAGTCAGAATATCTGCCATTTCTAACAAAAATTGTTTGTTCATAGTTCTTTACCATCTACAAATAGTGTAACAATGTGACATAAATAATTTACTCATCTGCTTTAAAATGGAATGTAGAGCCTTTTTCTGGCATTAAATTTCTTCACATTTTTATGAACATCTTGGTTCCCCCATAATGGACAACTAATTTGCCAACAACAACAAATAAGCCTTTAGAGCAGGCAATCCTAATATTCATACGGTATTTTTGAAAATCCACAAATGAAAAGATGAACACTCTACTGTGAAAAGTTTCAGCCAATTATCTAAGCTGATATTAGGCTATAGTGATAGACACTCAAAAAGCCCTTTACTGCAACCTCTTTCCCAAGTAACAGGGCAGAAATGTAAGAGAAATATTTAGCAGATATCCTGTAAATTAAACAATCAGCAATTCATTGTTAAAAAAAGAAAAACTATAAAAAAATGCCAAGCTCCCAGATGTCCCCAGAGTCCTTCAGCACAAAAAGTAACAGAGATCCTATAAAATGACATAAATTAATAATTTGTTACCTCATATATTTTGAGATCACATTTTTCAACTGCTTCTACTCATGCAAAGGCCCTTAGGAAAAAAATATCATTCTATCCACATAAAACTCAAATGCAAATATTACAAAATGCATATATATAATAAACTACATATAGCCATCTACACTCTGAGTGAAATGGCTATCAAGCAATGAAAAACTGCAGTATCTAAAGAGGCTATTTGCATGAAAATAGTGTAGAAGAAACACCATTCCATCACTGTGGCAGCAAGTTCAGCCATGACTGTACTGTGTATCTCAGGATCTCTGCATTGAAGAATGTGTTAAGTACTACTAGGAACAAAATAAAATTCACTTCAGCCTTGTTGGTACATTTGTAATTGATTGTGTAGGCTATCTCCAACACAAAAACCACCTTGTATACATCCTTACCTATATATTGCATATACAACTGTTGCTCAAACAAATAACAGGGTATCAATTTTCAGCTAATGATGAAATGCTAGATCCAGAAAGGTACTCGCAACATTACAGTGTCTAACCTCTTGGCACCCTGCTGGCTTTGAAATCTACAGCCTGGGCTAAGTGCCCAGACACAGAGAGAGATAAGTGCCTAAGAAAAGGATTCCTTTGCGCCAGCAAACTGAATAAGGAATAATTATTCCTCCAAAATAGGTAGCTGAGGTACTAAAAGGACAACTTTTAAGGCTAGCAGTAAGGATTTATCTTATGAAGTGTGAACAAAAGAGAGATTTCCCCAAATCAAGAAGAAATAGGGTTCGAGAACAGATGTCTCATACGTGATACCAATGGATTTACCATTTGCTGCAGAGGTGCCAAAGGGCAGGTGGTTCAGACATCTAATGTCCCTGGAGAATTTATGGCTCTGAATTATAAGAACAAATAGCATATACACATTTCACTCTGTCAGCATTTCTGACTGGTTTGGGATGATGACTGCTTGTCCCTGTGGCTGGTTTTTTAAATATTTTTTATCCTTCATTGTCTGGGGATGTACTTAAAAAAATACATTGGTCTAAATTTCCCTTGGCCAAAATGATGATAAATCTAACATTGGTAAGAGGAAATGAGAGGTAACTTTCTTCTTACTGAGAAGGAAGTTATATGTTTAAGCCCCATCAATTAAAAGGACCTATGATGAGGCTTCAGAGGGCACTGCACTAAAAGCTGTTATTGAGACCAAGAACTAAGTCAAGCCAGACAGACTCACTTCAGGTAGCTCTACTACGGAGACCAGTAATTTCCCCACTGCTCTTGTACCCATTCCCTAATTCATATATGACATAGGAAATGAAATTAAGAGTTTGCATCTGTCACACATTTCAAAGACATTAAGAGGCCACTGATGGAAAGTAGTTCTTCAGCTACTCTGGGGGGAAAATAAAAGTCTTAGCACCAAAGTGTGCTAAGCCTCTTTTGTCTGTTCTCAGATCTGTAAAGCTAAGGTCATTCTCAGTCATCCCAGAGATTGATTTGAGAGAGAAAACAGTTAATATGAACCGCATTGAGTCAGTGATGACAAGTATCCATTTCTCTTCTGTCTAGCACCTATCAAGTGCGATACCCAGCACCTGGGGCCAGGCGATGATGAAGAGAAGGAGAGCAGAGGTGGGAGCTGGAAATCAGGCTCATGGCAGGAGCTGCCTCACTTGTGATCCAGTACTCAGTCCAGCCACTCTGCACCATGGTTAGCAGTTGGTAGCTCACGTGCTTTTAAAAATGGAGTTGTAACCAGACCTGATCTACAATAACACGTTTCTGAGTCTTTTTCTGCATTGTGATAAAAATCACATCTTAAACAAATTGTTCAAGGCTGGGCTTGGTTTGCTTACAGGTAGTCTGTATGACACAGCTTGTGGGAAACACATTACCACCAAACAAAAAAAAAAAAGGGAGATTTTGAAGATATTGTCAGTACACAGGATCAATAAACATTTTCTATTCTTTTGGTACTCTTACAACAGTGATTCTTCCAACAGGGGAAAAAAAGTATATGAAGTACCTGCGTAATTTTGGCAGTTAAAATTGCAACGATTTTAAAATAATAAATACTAGTTTTTACTCCCTGGGGTTCTGAAATCACAAGATGACATGGTGCTTGTAAACCATTAAATACTCAACTGTATGAAGCTAGGTGTCAGAATTTAATTGAATTGATATTGAATGTGTATTTGGAAAATATCAGACAGACTCGGTGGAAAATTTGCACTAACAAATGAACAAAAAACTGAATGATGAAGATAAATGCAAATACAAATATTGTCTTCCATCCCAGGTAGGACTCAGCACTACATTATGGACCACCTTAGTGGGTTACGCAAGAAAGGGT
The DNA here is from genome assembly GCF_003984885.1 of Neopelma chrysocephalum. Classification (NCBI taxonomy): domain Eukaryota; kingdom Metazoa; phylum Chordata; class Aves; order Passeriformes; family Pipridae; genus Neopelma; species Neopelma chrysocephalum. Next base: position 3,513,213 of record NW_020897704.1, read on the forward strand.
ACTCTCTTTGTACCAAAAAAGCTGAAGACAGTTTTCAGTTCAAGTGGGATCAGTGTTGGGACCACCACACTACTTGGAGCCAGTTTACCCTCTAAACTATTTTTTTCCCCACATAAATATAACACTAGCCTTAGCATTGTAATAGGAAAGGGATCAAGCTATGCACTTGCTTTGACAAGCTGTCTATTTCTTAGCATAAGGAGGTATACCTCACCTGACTCAGTATACATCTTTGCAAGTCGATTATTTCATGACAGCTTCATCACAAATCACATTGTTCCTGAAAAAGCTCAGGACAAATAGCCAGGGCATATCTGGGATCCAGTCCTACCTAGCAGGAATTTCTCAGCTGGCTTTAAGATGAATTATATGTGACTGGTCATTAGACCAAAAAAATTTTAATGTAGGCCTGTGGGAAGTTTCAAAAAGACATTACAGAAATATTTGAAGTTCTTCTTCCAAGTAGGGGAACAGATGTCAGACACTCAGAAGAAGCCTCAGTGAGAACTCCTGTGAGGCTCACAGGGTGCTACCGCAGTCAGAGAGTGTCTCTGACTGGACAGTGCACACTTCTGACAGTATGACATGATGTAGAATATGAGGAAAACCAGACAATTCCATTTCTCCTCCTCTTCTAGTACTTCCACTGGTTATATTGGAAGTCTAGAAAATCTAGACCTGGTTATATTAAAAGTCTGTTCCAATTGCCAGGAACCTAGATCAGCACAAAGATTGTTGAAGATACTAAAAACTACAAGATGCTCCAAACTCAAGTTCTGTGCACAAAAATCAGGATAGTCTGTGAGTCCATGAAGACATTCTTTTTAAGCAGAGAGTTCATTATTTGACAAATTTGGATAGTAAGAAATCTGAATGTTAAAGAAAAATAAGGTAAGTAACTGTTCTGCATGAGACTTTCACTGATGTTGATAATCAAAAATTTTTAGTATTTATTATTTAAACTACAACCAACTTGCTGCCATCCCCTTGTGTGTCTCCAGATTCCATTAAGAATAATTTTCTAGAGTATGAGTCAACAGGGAGTGACATCTAGGAAGACAGAGGTTGAAGATCAAATTTCTCAACCAATAATTGTTCACAATTAAATGTATCCTTAATGCCAAAGTCCTATAACTGGGAGGTTTGAATGCAGCCATGCATTTTTTCCAGAGCTACCTTCACTTAACTCCCCCAAGAAACCATATGTTTTCTGATGAAGCTATATGGACTTCAGGATAGCTTAGCTTTATGAGTAAGAATCTGAGCATTCAACAGGGTCTGTTCTTCCACCTAAGTCCATGCCATGGTAACTTCACTGCTGTTCATGCTAAATCTAGTTTAATAAAATCTCACTCCAATGCACCTCCTTTTTTGCAGTCACAAATTAACTGTAGTATGGAAATAACCTAAAGCCTTTCCTCAGAAGCTCACGAAACAAAAACACTCAGCATTTCAAGCCCGTATATTGGTGGTATTAATTCCTTTACTTAAGTAAAACCTATTTCCTCAAAATACCCTAATATTTATGACAAATGTGTTTTCATTGCACTAGCAGGTCAATGATGCTTTTCCACTAACCTGTCAGCAACAGTCTTGAGCTTTTCTACCCAAAACTATCATCCTTTAGAATATCAAAATCCCTCTTGTTTATTTTAGTGTTCTAGAAAAGGCTTTTTGGCAAAGGTTTATTGTTATGTCTTATATTTATTAATTATTTTGCAAAAAAATTTAAAAAATAAAAATTAGAAAGCATTAAGCAAGACCATGAAAGAACACAAAACATTCTGATAAAGACAACTCATCCATTCCTTTTAAACCCATTTTTTACATTCCTACATGTACTTTCACAGGCATATAGCCATGCATATTTCACAAACACATACGCTCACAAAGATCCTTACATCATGGGGAAAGCAGATGCTAATTCTAAAATAGAAAATGAAGAGAGAAAAAAACAGCTCTGCCTCCATATGAGACCACTGGCTATTGGCTTCAGTCATCAGAATCAGTTTCTAAGGTGACATGAAGTAAGAGAAATCTGCTATTTTATACTTATACTTCCATTCTGAATAGTAAAATATTCACTTTTCGTTTTCATTTTTTTGTTTGTTTGTTTCCCCCAGAAGCAACAGTTCCAAGTGTACCACTATATATTCCATTAACACCAGCATCGACGGAAAATAACTGCAAGGGATATTTTCACCATCACCAAACCTACTGATTTTTTTTTCTATTTCGGAAAAAACAACCCAAATCCACAAAGCACACATTTTTCATCCTTTGACTTTTTAGTGCTATTTGTGTAAATGAAAGTCAGCTTTCACAGTCTTGAAAGTGAGAAGCTAAAAGAAAAATTCATCTGTAGTGGAGATGTTTATGAATGGGTAAAAAACACATAGCCAGCCAAAAAAAAAAAGGCCTGAAAAGAATGAATTCTGGAAGGTTATGAGAGAGGATTTTTCCTCTCCATGGTAAATCCCTGTATAACTAGTTCAGAAAGAACATGGGATGCCCAGACAAACTTCAAAATGATCTGTGGCCAAAAAAATGTAATTGAAATTGGCCTCCACTTTCATTTACTGGTCAACTGTTGCAATGCTTTCACAGATATGTTTTTTTTATCATCACAGTGAGTGTGAATATTTCCCTCTGGGGAAGCATTGTTCTTCCTAGTTGTAGATTTAGAACTTGCAGAGGCATAATACGAAAAAAGAAATTTACTGCTATTTTATGTTTTCTGGATACATGCCAGGTATACCCTTAACGAGGAAAGGAGACCCTCTTTATTCTTGGTGTTTTTTTCTAAAAATCTGGAAAACCTACACTGGTTTATAGAGCATCATGAAGATGACACAGGAGCTTATAGCATTCCTTGTAAGTAACTATGTTTAAACAGGAAAAGAAAGTCCACCATGAGGAGGGTTGGATTTTGCTAAAACATTCTTTTCTAAATAAATATAACCTTTCTTCTTTCAGTATACTTTGCTCCCTACAGTGCTCTTTGGTTTAACCGTTTTTTGTTCCATTCTCCACCCTGTTTATTTTAAATATTTTACCAGTGATACAAAAGACTGTTTTCAGTTAAGTTGTCCTGGGTTGCCTTATTTTAATACTAGGCTGATATCCTACTTCTCCCTTACATGCTTCTTAATGCTATCATGGTGTTCAGAGGTTGCATTCAGTCACCTCCTTTGAACTGAAATGCTGTACACAGGCAGTGGAACCTGACTTTTAATCATGCCTTCTAAGAAAAATAGCAGCTGTGATTAATGTTCTCATTCTGAAAGTTCTTGGTCTGTTTTTATAAGTGAAGACATTCTTCTCTTTTGTGATCATAAAATAATCACAGATATCTTGTATTACTGGATTTAAAAAACAAAATTCTACTTTTTGCTATCTTCAAGAAGTTATGTAGCGAAATCAATTTTCATGTTTCCTCATGTATTTCTGTAACCATAAAATCCAGTGTCAGGAAATTATTCTTAAAATTAGGGATGTGTTATTTATATTAGGTTATCTCTATAGTCATCCAATATTTATTTTCTCATAATACGAACTATCAAAATAGTTTGCATATAAAGAATTACTTAACTTTGATGAAGATAAGTCTAAGTTTGACTATTGATGTTTGAGCTTGAATGTGACATTCAAAAAAGAGTCTCAAATTTGAAGTTCAAAAAAATAACCTCATAAAATAACTGTCAGCTAATATTTGTCTGAAACTGGGAAAAGAGAATTCTGTGGTTTTCTCTACATGAAATTATAAGAACAAATTTGCAATGAAAATCAAGAAGGGATCACTTCTGACTGGGAATCTTGTAGGTAAATCTAATCCCCGGAAAGTTAATATAATGGAGATTTACAATCTTCTACAATAAAATGGAGATGCACGTGGAAATAATGAGGTTTACTGCAGAAATCCTCTACATAGCATGCCTACACTGAAGTTAAGCCCATGCAAACATTATTCGAGAGCTCACTTGCAACCTTGTGCTCAAGGAGCCTTGTCCTCTTTCATGGAAATTTCATCAAGAGCCATGATGGCTTCAGCCGTGCAGGATCAAGCTGAAGTTCTCTTATAAGTTACGATTATCTTACAGAGATGATACCATATATGTGCAGCTCTGTTCATGGATTAGACTAAAAAAGAAAAGATTTTCAGGCTGAAAAAGACAATTATCATCTGCCTTGACGTCTTCCACATTTAAGGGTGATCAGAATCTTTTTCGAAAGTCTAATTTAGCTTTTGGAAAGGCAGTTCAATTAAAAATTAAATATTTTGGACTTGTTAGAAATTTGAAAGGATGAAATGACATAGTGGTTAAATTTTTTCCTTTTATCTCAGCAATATTAACACATTAAGATAAAATTTGATTTTTTTATTTCAAATGTATCATTTTGAGCTTTTTTTTAATTCAGTACACGATGACACACCAGCATTACTGAGACAGAGAAATTAAACACTTGGGAAGTAAATGTTTTATTTTCTCTGTAGAATTCTGAAATGTCACAAAACAAATTTCAGTATGTGTTTTAATTTTTTTCAATATCAGAATTTTCAATGCAATGGAAATATAATTTCTGACTGATTCCATGTGTAGTGAGTCAAAGAATGTCACCCTAAAATTTCTGAAACCAGATGGTTTCCATCTGAGTTGAAGTGTATATAGCTAAAAAATAAGCAATTTCAAGGTATGAAGGGTGTGTCACACCCCTGTAGAAGTTTCTCATATTATTTATAATCCTCATTACTGGAAAAAAGTCCCTTTAAATCAGGTTAATGTTTAATGTTTCTACCTTCAGTTTGTAAACAATTAGGTCTGTTTACACCTTTTTCATCAAAAACAGTTATTCACCTCCTCATTCTTCCAAACACAACAACTTGTTACATTATTAAGTTTTGTGATCAAGTTACGTTAAAAATTAGGAAGGCTGAGTTTATTTAATTAGGTATCTAGGCTGCAAGTTACATTTTTTAAATTCATATATCTATTTTGATCTTAGCACCTAACTGTATTTATTGACTTTAAATACTTGGACACTTGGGTAAAAACACCATTAGGATCTAAAAATATTAAGGAATTTTATCTGTTGACTTTTTATCATTGAGGGTAATAAAAAATTGAGATAATGAGGCCAAGTCTTATATATTGCTTCAGGTCTTTATATTTCTTTATACCAGTTGAAAATAAGCAGCAACAATACTTCTTTTGTAACACAGGAGTTAAAATACAGGAATGAGTTAGTGACTCTGCAGTCTTCCATGTAAATAAACCTACAGAAGATTACCTTAATTTTAAAAATGTAACTGAATTAAAGCTGGCCACACAGATACGGTAGCTTTAAGAAAGTCTACAGCACTGTTTTGTGAGATCTGGATCAGAGAACCAAGTTAACGAGAGGAGCCTGTTGTCTCTGCATTTAATACCAAGTGGTAAAATATCTCTTGAGAAATCCAGGAGTGAGCAGATCAGCTAATTGGTCATTTCTCAACGCATGGTGGGATACAGGATTAGCTGAATTCATAAAGCCCTAGAGAAAAAAAGACATTGGGTCAAAGGTGATTAACCAGGTAGACATGTGCAGAGGGCTGCAACAGGCCTGAGAATTTACAGCAGAAGCAAGCAGCTGGAAAGTGTTCAGAAGACCTATGCATGAAATTAAAGAAGACCTTGCAAACTGAATATGTCTTAATATGCTTTAAAGTATGTAACAACAGTATAGAAACATCAGGACAAAAGTAAAAGCACTGAAATGGTTTTAATTCTGGAGTATAATAAATGTTGAAACGATGCTTGCTTGTTCTTGAACAAAAGTTACTATCTATGTACATAGAATTAGTACAGGCAGCTCCGTGTTCAGCTGCAGTGCAAGCTGCAAATCAGGCTCTGGGGGGTGGGAGCCCAGGGCAAGAGGCCATGAACTGGTGCTGCCCTTTGCACAAAGGGCACAGGAACCTGTGGGACCAGCCAAGTAACCAGGCACTGAGAGAAACAGCAGGAGCCAACTACCCCAGACTTTCACACACTTGGACTGCCAGGGTATGAAAGGTAAGGAAACCTTGTCTGACTGTGTGAGTGGGTGTAGGGAGTCAAGCAGGGCACCTGTTGTTTCACTGGATCTGCCCGCTGTGAAGGTGCTTTGGTCCCAGCTCGGGTGGTCCAAGTGTGACTGCAAGAGAGGCTCCTGGATGACCAGACAGGAATGTTTCCTTCACATATAAAATAAATTGCAGTAACGCAGCAGCGTTTACTTTTATAAAATGTCTAATTACTCACATCTGTCTTTTGTTTGAGGACACAAATATCAAATTAATCTTCTGAATTAACCATTTCTTGTAAATCATACAGCAGGCATATACTAAGGATTCTGGGGAGAAGGTCTGGTGAGTGATCTGATTCAGATCACACTATTTCTAAAACAGTGGGAATGCACTGTCTTGCCTTGTTTGCAAATGACCAGCGAACAGGATCAAATTCTGCTGTTATGTGGTCTGTCAAGAATTGTACTAGGACAGGATTTAACCATGCCTATCCTTTTTTTCAGATAGTAGAAACATGGCTTCATTCTCATTAACATTCTGAAAGGAACAAAGGCTCTACCTTTGTTCAAAGAAGGAAAAACACGAGGAGAAAGCTGCTATCCATGCAGGCAGAAACACAAAAGCCTGTTCTTTTCATCAAAGTGCACAGTTAATGTAAAATCCCCTGTAAAGAATAGCAGCTAGTGGGAAGAAGAGCTTTGGCTCTCCTAGTCCAAACTTGGAAAGTCTCAGTTACAATATACGGATCTCACTGAACCTCAGACAAGCTGCTCAGTGACATCAGATGAATGGATGCAACTCTGTTCAGAAATAAAGATGCTAACAGTACACTACAGTAAAAGGAAAATCTGGATACTTTTACTAATGTAGTTATCAAATGGAGGAAAAGCAATGTCTGTAAGTCAAGGAAGTCTTAGGACAGAAAACGGATCAAACGCTGGGAAGGTGGCTGGACCATGGTTTAATCCTTGTCACAGAGCGGCACCATTCTTTGTTTTACCATAGACGAAATCTTGCCAGTGCTCTTCAGGCTTTGTTTCTGCCTCTATTTTAATGTTTTAAAATTAGAATAATCCAGACCTAACTCTTTCCATGCAAATATGAGCTGTACTACAGTAAATCTTCATTAGCTGTAAAAGAAATTGAAGGAACTGATTGCTGTGTCACATATTATATATTCAGGTATCTAATAACTGACAAAAAGATGTCTGCAGCTCACCCCCTTCTAATACAAGGTTCGATAGATCCACCATATATTTTAGACAGTAAGGCAAAAAAACACCCCAACAGTGACACAAAAAAATAGTCACTAAGTACAAAATTGCTTTTACTGAGCATTGCACAGTAGTGGACACCATTATGCTGTTAATACAAGATGAAATAAAAGCCTATTTGAGCCTGCATCTAGTCTCTACATAGAATTTTTATCAACAAACTATCGCATCAAGGCTCTGCATTATGTCCATGCTATTCATCTGATCACATGGTTTTAGTAATTTGAGGCAATTCTTCTATCACATGTAACATTTTTAAGCATCCTCCATTATGTTTTTCTTTTTCCCAAAAGCTATAAAAATTACACCAGACAAAAATCTATTATCCGTCAATTTTTATCTCACACATTATAAAAGAAAAATGCAGAAATACATGTTTTCAAAATTAATTAATTCTAAAATGTATTGCCCATCAAATCTGTCAAAAGATGTAACAGGGAAAATGAAGGTACTTCAATTTACTCTAAGTTATATCTTGAATAAACACATATGATTAGCCCCATGGACTCATGAGAAAGAAACTCCACCTTGCAGTAACAAAAAATCCATCCTACATTACTTGAAAGTAGCAAGTGAGGATAAAAAAAATGAAGATAACATAGAAGACAAAGCAAATATTACAAAGCAAGTAATGACTGGAGAGCTGTGCTACAATCACTCATTACTCAGTGTAATGCACAAATAATAGTGCTGATCTTAAAACAAAATCCTCTGAAAATGCCTACCACTAAAATAATAACATACCTTTGTTTGCAATGTTTTATGATTAATCACTGTCAAGTTTTGAAGTGGAAAAATATGCAGTAAGAATGAATCCTTTATTCTCCAGACTTCCAAAGAACTTGATCTGCTTATTTAAACAAGTTTCACCAGTGAATTACATACTTCTGCCAAGAGAAAGAGTAGAGGAACAAGGGTCTTCTAAACCCTTCATAATAAAACTACTATGGGAGTTTGCACTGAAATATTAAAGTCAAATGTGTGTTTTCAAATCCCAGAAGAACTCAATAAAAGTTACTAGAAATTTGAGTTTTAAAATGTTTGCCTTTTCAAATTCTGAATTCTGATAGCAGACAAAGTATCAGAACTTTGAGAATATTTTCCTGTATGTTAGCAACATCACAATCAGCCAAAGATGTACAAAGAGTATTTGAAGAGACAGTATCAAGCAGAATGCCTTTCCCACCATTTAGAAAGTTTTCAGTGATGGAAAGATGGAAAAGAAGAAGGAAATCAATTTCAATAACAGGTTTTGGCTGGGATAGAGTCAATTTTTTTCATAGTAGCTTGTATAGTCCATGTTTTGGATTTAGGATGAATCAATGTTGATAACACAGGGATGCTTTCGTTACTGCCGAGCAGTGCTTACACACAGCCAAGGATTTTTCTGCCTCACACCCCATCCCACCAGTGAGGAGGCTGGAGGTGCACAAGAAACTGGGACAGCTGACCCCAACTGACCAAAGGGATATTCCAGACCATATGGCGCCATACCAATAGATAAAGCTGGGGGAAGAAGAAAGATGGGGATGTTTGCAATGATAGCATTTGTGGTGAATTACTTCATCATTTAGCTTTGGTTGTGTGCACAGCTTTTGCTTTACCTATTAAACTGTCTTTATCTCAACACACAAGTTTTCTCACTTCTACTCTACAGATTCTCTCCCCCATCCTGCTGCAAGGCTAAACGAGTGAGGGGCTGTGCGGAGCTTGGCTACCAGTTGAGATTGAGATAGCTCTGAAGAGCACAAACAATTTCTTCCCTCTTTTTTCTTGTGCTTGTTTCTTGCGCTTGTTTCTTGCAGAGGGACTGACTTATTTTAGAACAGAGTAGCCAAAAAATGAAAATAAAAGGAATTTGGGAGAAGAAAAAAGATGAACTGCAGAACACTACTCCTGATAGCTTGTCTGAAAATAAATTTAATTCCAATGAAAAAAGCAACATTATATATATATATATACATGTCATGTCATGGCTAGGCTTCACGAACGAAGATTTGGGAAGGGCTCTACCTACGTTTCTTGCAAGCACGTTGGTGGCTAAAAAGGCCAATACGAGAAAGGCATGTCCGGTTGCAAAAGGCACAGCAGAAAGACTCCTTAGATGGTATATTCTGCAAGGCTCGATTCTTTCTGCGTTGTCTTTTCTCCTCAAGGGTGATCCTGCATGCTTTCTCAAAAGCATCAGCAGCGTTATAGATGGTGTGTCTCCAGACCTCCCAACTGGAGGTCAGAGTAGACCAGTTATGGTGATCAATATGGTCAAGGCTGAGATGTTGTTTCAGGGAGTCCTTGTATCTTTTCTTCGGGGCTCCTCTCTTGCGGCAGCCGGTGGCAAGTTCACCATAAAGCAGGATCTTAGGGAGGCGGTGGTCCTTCATCCTTGAGACGTGCCCTGCCCGTCGCAGCTGCGTTCTCAGTAGCATGGCCTCAATACTTGTGATTGCTGCCTGTTCGAGAACAGATGTATTGGTCACATAATCTGACCAGTGGATGTTTAGGATTGTATGGAGGCAGTGCTGATGGAAGCGTTCTAGGAGACGCAGGTGGTGGCGGTAGATGACCCATGATTCGGAACCATTTTATATGGTTATAATAATAAAAGAGTAGACAGCACTATGGTTCTGTAAACACTGATCTTGGTACTTTTCTTCAAGTGTTTATTACGCCAAACTCTTTTATGAAGCTTTCCAAAAGCACTATATGCCTTCGCTAACCTGTTGTCTATATATATATACATACACAACAGTTTAAGACACTCAAGGTGCTGTGTACAATATCTGTTTACAAGAAGACAGGACAAGTCAGGGACAGTGGCATATGAACTTGAAGTCTGCTAGAACTCATACTAGACACTTTTGTACAATCTGGAAGACATGCTCCAACTTCAAGCACAAGGACATTGTCATATGCTGTCTCACATGACGCAGAACAGGAGTGCTTAGTCTCCTCACCATCATCACTGTAGTCAAGCCCGAAAGTATTTAATGAAGGAAATATGTCTGTCATGCACTTAAAGAGACTCCAGCAGCTACAGAAGTGTTAGTTGTAAAACCCTATCTGGAAAGAGGACATTAAGAGCAAAAACTATGTGCAATAGAATTAACTACTGATCAGCTTCTTTGAAGCTCTCTGATCATTTATTGGAAAATAATATGGGAATGTCCTAGCAATCACCTTTAACCATCTGTGTGGCTGATAGATTCAGGGCAGTCCTTTAGAAGCTGAAGGGCAATGCTGCTGGTGACAAAAGTCCAGAGGCAATCCCCCATGGGACTTCCTAAATTGAATTCCTGCTCTCTCACAATGTTCCTATGTTTTCCTTCAAGTTGCATGCCTCATATTGGAATTGCATACCAAGCTCTACTCAGGCACAGTGAGAGCATGATTTAAAATCAAAGCCAACAGATTCTGTCTATTTTTGGTTTTTTTAACAAGACACAGTGAAATGATGCCTGTGGCACTGGAGAATTTACAGTCAGCCTTGGTCCTTCAAACAGAGGCAGTGAAATGAAACAGGCAAGGACCTATCAAAAACAAACAGAGCACAAGAGCATGTACGTGGAGTTACCTGTCAGAGATGTAATTTCCGAGAAACAATCAAGAGCATGTCTTAATAGATAACTTAGTTTTCATTCTCACAGCTAGCCAGAAAGAAGTCCAGCTTCTCTCAAGTGCTAAATCCAGAGACTAATGACTAGCAACGAAGAGGATAAGAAAATATTTTACTTATACTACAGACTCCTGGTATTTTCCCATTGAGCATTTTCTGAATATCTGTCAAATTTTCTCCTCAATTCTCCTCACATACTTCTGTCTATAAAGCCAGGATCATCCTTTCAGAGCATGAACCAGTACAATAGGACTGAAATTACTCACTCAAAATCAGTTTGCCCAGAGAGGATATGACTGAAAAATATTTACTCTTATGTAAGCTTGGCTATGCAAATTTCCACTCCACTAAGAGAAGGATAACTCTACTCTGTCAGAAAGGAAACATGTTCATCACAGGGTAACAACATGTACCAGGGCAGTTACACTGGAGTTTGAACATACATTCATCCCCTGTCTTATTTCACAGGAGCTTCACAGACAGACAAAAACTCTCACCATCACTTCTCAGATCATTTATGAGCAGCAACAACTTTTTGTTGATAATAAATGATGAAAAAATGAGATAAAATCAAAGCATAAATTATTTGCTACATTTTGTTTGTCACTGAAGAGACTAGGAAAAAGGCATATTATTATTGTGATCGAAGTCTAGAATGGACAAAATGCTTCTCTTCTAATTGTATTGTATGTACGATAGGAAAGGATCTCTTTTTTGCATCTTCACAGAAGGACTTAGTTCCATTTTTTTTTTCCTTTTTAAACAGTTGTGGTTGAAAGTTCCCTGTCAGCTGTCAGATTAATTAAATTTTGCCAACTGAGCTCACTGGCTTTCCAGTGGCAAGGGAATCTGTACAGAACACCCATTATGGGTCTGACCAAGGGTTCATCTAGCCTGATAGTCCCTTTTCTGGCTATGACTCACAATGGAAGAGTGGAAGAACAGACCAAACGTATATGCTGGAACATTGTTCCAGCCTTCAGTAATCCCTAGCTCAAGGGAGAGTGGGTGCCTTTGTGCTCATTAAAAGCCCTTGATAGAATTTTTCTCTATTAATACATCTAGTCCCCCTGAATACAAGTGAAAGCTATGTTAGATGGTCCAGGGGTTCCCTAGACATCGCTAAGTCTAAACTTCAAAGTACCTAAAGATCAGTTTTTCTTTTTATTTCTCCATGATTAGTCTTAAGCTCCAAAAAACATAGTTTGATCCTAATACCATGGCAAAGTCTTTCCAATGCTGCATGTACTTTGCAGTTAACCTGGTGGTCTTATGCATCATATGTACACATCATTTCATCACTATTTCCCCTCTTTTATGAAAAGATCTGTCAAGTATATTTAGATACATTTCTATGCAGCTTCCCAGAATATTCTAGTGTCTAAAACTGTACATATATTTTTGTATCCCCATATGTGCGTCTGCAGGTTTTTTTCATGGACCCCAGAAAACTGGCCAAGAAAAACAGCATATGTAAGAATCTGAACGTACAGGCATATACGCACATCTCTAAGTAACAAGTTCTTTAGTTTCTAGGACAACTTAAATCATGGATCAGATATATCTGACAAGCAATTTAGTGCTCTGGAATCAAGAGAACTTTATTTTTTTATGAATTACTCAAAGTACTAGTTATGGAGTAATACCATACATATTTTCTTCGTGGCTCTTTTACAATGGCCTGACAGTTATCTTTTACTTACATAGTGAACTGCTCCTTGTTATGTATTCAAATATGGTGATTTCCTACATCTATTTCGGTTTGTAACAGCCCAATAATTGCACTAAAGTACAGTTCTCATATTAGATGCTGAAGAAATTTTTCCCATACATTTAAAATAATTGTATTTAAAATAATAAACTAAACAAGACAAAATTAGTTACTTATTTGAGCTTACCAATTTCATAAGTTTGTTTCTAGAAGTCCTATTTCATACTACATAGCTCCCACTGAAGTCACTTGAAAGGGTTTCATTTTTCATAGTTTGGAATGTTCATTAGATATTTATATGAAAAATAAAAATGATGAAAAATTACAACCAAAAGTTATTTGGTTACTTTTTGCTCAAAATCCAATATCAGCCTGTTGATGCTAAGGTGAAAGGGAAGCACAAAGACAGGTTTTGACATTTTGTATTTCTGAACCCATCCTTGGGACAGCACACATTTTCTTTGGTGTTTCTTTCACATGTACTTAGAGCATGATAAATATATCCATCCAAGTGAGTATATCAACACTCAGAGTTTATTTTATCTAAGTTCAGGCGCCTTGTGTTATGTAGGTGGAAAGGCAGATACGTTTCTTCTTCTTCCTCGAGATGAGTAGGTGTGTGGAAAAATGCCATACGAATCGAATTATCTTTGATTCATCATTATAACATTCACATCATACAAAATTATTTGCGTTTAGGAACTCATTTTTTATCCCTGTGTTCCTGGGAGGTAGACAGTATACGAAAGAAAGAAAAAAGACCCAAGGGACTACACTGATCCAAGATCCATTTCATTTCTGAATTTACTCCACAATATTTTTTTATTATTCTTTTAGCAATACTTTGTATAATAATAATTAGCAAAACCCTATTGCAGACAAATCTTTTTTGTAAATGCTTACTAAATGACTTATAATCCCTTTTTTTGAAATACCTGTGGTTAGAGTAAATCACATAATCTACAGCAGCCAGCTGAGCTCAGTTCAACTGTGAACGTTCTCTTTTAATCCACTTGGATCTCCTCTACACTTCCACACACATTTTGTGGATGAGGAAAACCAAAGGTCGTGATTCCACAGAATGTCCCAAAGTATTTTCTTCTAGAGAATTTAGGCATAATATTAGGGACACATTGTACTATTCCTTGACAAATCTGCAGTAGCAGTATTATCATAAATCTCAAACTGACTTCCTTATTTGATCTCTTCCTAGCATGTGAACATGCAGGTTCTGGAAGCATCTATAGGATTCTGAATACATCTGAATTAATCTGCACAACAGTCCCCTGCTGAATGGGTCTTAAATCTGCAGCATTTATTGTTGAGGCCATTGGTTCATGCTGACTTGCAGGGCAAGAGGATTCCTGTAGAGACTTTATTAAAGTCCAAATTCTGCAGTGTGACATAAACAAAATGCAAATTCTTAGCTTGTTACATCCAAAATATATCTGCCAACAACACTCTATTTCATTCATGTGACATGCAAAGCCATTTGGGAGAGTGATCTGTGGCAGAAGAAATTGTTTTGTAATCTCATTCCAGTCAAAACACCAAGGATGTGTTTGTAACTGACCCACAAACAACTCTGAAGAATTATAACCTCTTCTTCTCTGTGTAAAAAGGGATATTTCTTATTTCACTTGTAGACCAAGCAGACTAAGGTTTTGCTGATTTCTGATGCTATAGGACTGAAATAAATATTAAAAAAATATTGTTATTCTCAATAACAATATTGGTAAAATGGCTTCCTTATCCTAATTTCAAAAAAATAATCAAACCAAAACAAACCCTCAGTTTTTTCAGGTTTATTCCATCCCACCACAGAAACCAGCTGAGCATTGCAAAGTAGCAGAAATAAACTGCGGAGTTGGGTCTCCGGATTTGAAAGGGGTTTGGCTTACTTATTCATACAGAAAATTTAGCTAAATGTATTATTAGTTCTCTTTTTCCTCAGTTCATTTAACAAGGGCCTTTCTGCTTCTTCATTTAGTGTTATTATTTCTAGGAGTGAATGAATGTCTTTTCTGTTATGTGAAATTGATATCTGATCTAATTAACATACAATTTTTTTTTAGATTACATTTTCTCTCTTGTCTATAGCTAAATTTCTCTATTTTACTTTTTGGTTTTTTTCTTGTTGCTGCTCTTCCTCTATAGTATGATTTGGAATGTAGTTTACATGAAAGATGTTATACAAAAAGCTAAGGATAATCTAATTTCTTTCTACCAAAGAAAACAAGAGTTCATTTCATGCAAGAGTTATATCTATTATTGTAGTTATTCAGGGAAGGTAGATGATGAAAATGTCAGAAGAACTAGTGCAGGTGTATTCTGCACTGCTGTTCCATAAGGGCAGAGGGAATGTAACGGGAAACATTGTTTTGTTTGCGGTCATTAATTCCTGTGCTGCAAAAAAAATAACACTGAGCAGATGCACCTTTTTTCTCAACAGAAGTGTTTTCTCTTCCTAATTAATTGGGGACTTATTCAGAACTGGTTCAGCAATATGAAATTGACCTTTGAAGATCACAGTGATAAGCCATATGGGGCTAAATCCTGTCTTTCTTATGCATGCAAAACTCTCACACATTTCAGATGAGTTTGCATCAGGATTTAGACAAGTGATCATCATATATCATGAAAAACAGCCCCTGAGACAGTTTAATCTGTACATCCAAAACTCATGCTTCACTTTATTGTCTTCCCCATACCCCTCCTCTTTTGGGGTTTCTTCTGGGAAAGTTTTACCCCCATTCATATCTTCCTCAATCATCCCATTTTGCTTTAGCAGATTTGGCAAACTTCCTAAACACACAAAATCTTGGGAACAAGAATACTATCACTGCATAAATTAAGAAAGCTTCATCATTACATTGCCTCTTTATTTCAATTGTTTGAAATTCTTCTGCACCTTCAGGCATATGTAGAACCAAAACCAAGATCCAAGTGTGCTTACATTATGTTACTATTTCTTGAATGAAGCACTTTAATCTCAACATCCATAGAGTTAAACTGAGAATTCAGAATCAAGCAAATATTTTCCATTCAAAATACCTTACAAATTATACTGCCTATATAGTTTTGTAATACATATAATAATTTATATTAAAAATCCTTACTACAATAATACTCTGTCTGCTGCCATAAGGATTGTTTTAACTATATTTCTCCTGAAATACTCTTAAATTTAAAATAAGTCCTGCTGATATCAGAAGGAGAAACTTGTAAAACCTCAACACCAACAACAATAGCCAAAAATATATTAGAGATTTATGTGTTTGGTGTATTATACACGCAGTTGCATTTTATGATGAGCAACTATCTAGGCACATAATATAGTCTATGATCTATAGTCATTTTAGTCTTTAAAAAGAAGTATTAAAAATTCCAGAATTCTGACATCATCAAAACAGTCAAATAACACAAGTTCAAGATGTTCACAGTGACCTAATAACTCTTCAAAGGCATGATTACCGAATGTCAGGCCCACTCATGAAGGGCTGTACTGCCCCAATCACAATCTAAGTAGGGGAAAAGTTTTTCAAATTTCTAGTAAAATCCTGCACCGATATTGTTTAGACAATATGATAATACTCCCTGGATGGTGTCAATCAACATAGTTCCTTGATTGTCAATACAGATGTGCTTGATAACACAATTGTGAATATAACTTTTTTAGCCTAGTCAAAGATGGAAATAAGAATAATGCAATCTCACTCTATGCCATCTCAGAATCAACTAACAGACCAAAAGGAATTCAATAATATTCATCAAAATGTTTTTAAATTAGGAGATGGAAAGACAAGACAGACAGCAGTTCACCTGGAAAAGTGAACAAAGCTTTTTAACTGTTTGCTAATCTCAGGTGCTTCTTATTTTACAGAATCACAGAATATGCTGAGTTTGAAGAGACCCACAAGGATCATCAAGTCCAATGCTTAGCCCTGCACAGGACCATCCCCAAGAGTCATATCATGTGACTGAGAGTATCATCCAAATACTTCTTGAACTCTGCCAGACTTGGTGCTGTGACCACTTCCCTGGGGAGCCTGTTCCAGTGTACAACCACCCTCTGGGTGAAGAATCTTTTTCTAACATCTAACCTAAACCTTCCCTGACACAACTTCAGGCCATTCCCTTGGGTGTTGTCACTGAACACCACAGAGAAGAGATCAGTGTCTGCCTCTTTTCTTCCCCTCACAAGGAAGTTGTAGACTGCAGTGAGGTCTCCCCTCAGCCTCCTCTTCTCCAGGCTGAACAGACCAAGTGACCTCAGCCACTCCTCCTACGGCTTCCCCTCAAGGCCCTTCACCATCTTCGTTGCCCTCCTTTGGACACTCTCTAATAGCTTAATATCTGTCCTATATATTGCAGTGTCCAAAACTGCACATAATATTCAAGGTGAAGCCTCACCAGTGCAGAGCAGAGCAGGACAATCCTCTCCCTCGACCGGCTGGTGATGCTTTGCCTGATGCCTGCCAGGACACGGTTGGCCTTCCTGACTGCAAGGGCACTGCTGACTCATATTCAACTTGTCGTCAACCAGGAGCCCCAGGTCCCTTTCTGTGGCACTGCTTTCCAGCATCTTATTCCCCAGTCTGTAGGTATATCCAGCAATTCCCCTTGTTGACCTGCGTACTGTTGGTGATTGCCCAGTCCCCTAATTTGCCGGGGTCTCTCTGCAGGGCCTCCCTACCTTTGAGGGAGTCAACAGCTCCTCCCAGTTTTGTGTCATCTGCAAACTTGCTTAGTATCCCTTCAAATCCTGAATCCAAGTCATTTACGATGTTGAAGAGCACAAGGCCCAAGATGGAGCCCTGCAGAACCCCACTAGTGACAGGCCACCAGTCTGATGTTCTCCCGTTCACTGTTACCCTCTGTGCTCCGCCCATGAGCCAATTGCCCACCCATTCCATGATGTGTTTATCCAGCTGTGTGCTGGACATTTTGTCCAGAAGAATCCTGTGAGACACAGTCTAGAAAGCTTTACTGAAATTCAAAAAAATTACAACAACTGGCTTCCCTTGATCAACTCGGTGGGTTACCTTGTCATAGAAGAAAATCAGGTTAGATAAGCAGGACTTTCCTCTCACAAAGCTGTGTTGGCTGTGACTGATGACTGTGTTGTCTTTCAGATGTTTTTCAATACCTCCCAGAATAATCTTCTCCATAACTTTACCTGACACTGAAGTGAGACTGACAGGCCCGTAGTTTCTGGGGTCATTCTTCTTGTCCTTCTTGAAAATCGGGGCAATATTTGTCAGTTTCCAGTCAGCTGGCACCTCTGTGGATTCTCAAGATTGCTCAAAAATCATTGAGAGGTGTTTTGCAATGACATCAGTCAGCTCTTTGAGGATTCTGGCCTCACAGATTTGTAGGGATTCAGCTGGAGCAGCATATCCTGCACGTTTCAGGATCAACTGGGAGCTGATAATTCTTGCAGTCATGGTCCTCCAACTCAGGGAACTGAGATCCCCTTGGTCCATCATCCATGTTGAAGACAGAGGCAAAGAAAGCATTGTCTCTGTCCCTGTTTGTGAGGTGACCATCCTGTAAGGGCCAATGATATTTCTATACTGTCTATTGCCATTAATATATATGAAAAAATTCTTCTTACTGTCCTCCACATTTCTGGGAAGCTTCAGCTCCAGCTGAGTTTTGGCTGCATGAATTTTCTCCCTACAGCAGCAAGCAGCATCTCTCTGTATTCTTCCTATGTCACTTGACCTTACTCACACTGGGCATACACCTTCTTTTTTCGCCTTATCTCCAAGAGAAGATTCCTGTTCAGCCAAGCCATCTTTCTGCATATTGAAAGTGTAGGTAGCTAAAAACCACTGCTAAGACTCCCAAACAGTGACCTTAGGAGGTCAGATATTGCAGCAATAAACATAAAATCAGGTGCAAAACTATATTCAAATTTTGTACCCTGATATGCTTTTATATTACATATTTTTAAAAGCCAACACATTAAAGTCAAATAAAGAAGACCTCTCAAGGGTGACACCCACCAATGCTTCAATTGACTGCACTCTATGAAGTGGTAAAATACCTACCTACAAAAGGGTGGAGCTGACAGGATGTCTAAGTTAATATTTTTGAAGTACCTCAGATCTCTGCCTATGTAAATTATGTTTAACAGTTGCAAAAAAGCACTCAGTACAAAGTTCTGCATTGAATTAAACCCCTCAAATTCAGTCCCACTATGATCATCTGGTTCTCTCAGCAGTTACAGAAAAAATATTGGAAGACAAAAGGGCTATTTAAATAAACCATAATGTTAACATGTGAAGAAATAGAGGCACAGAAACTATGGACATGTTTAGGCTAGAAATTAGAAGCTTCTTAATTAGCTGTGAAATACAGAATATTATTTCAGTAGATGTAGAGAGAGCAATAAAGCCCAGAGGTTTTCAGTGAGAGACCGAAGCTAGTTTATGAATGGAATCATGTGTCCTGATCACTCTAATCAGTGCCCAGTGTTTCTCCAATTATGTACATTTATGCAGTTGAGAGGTGTTCCCTGAGCTCAAGTCAGAATTATAAGCAGTAAGAAAGAACCACGGTCCTTCACTGAAGGCTCAGAAGGACTTGTGATGCTGCAAGCAAACAAAGGCTGTGCTCCTGGCTTTAAGAGGCTGGGCTGTGACCTGGATTCAGTTCTCTGCTCTGCTATTCATCTCTCATGTTTCCTCAGGCACATCACCATCCCAGAAGCTTTTCATCTGTGATGGGAGGAAATACTTATTACCATCAGAGGTAGGTGCAAGGATCAATACCAGAGTAGCTGAAATCACAAAACTGCCTTTACAGGGTGCTTTTAATTCCAAAACCTCGATTTTTATGGGCACAGGCCCCTTAGTTCTGTAAGCACACCCAGCTGGCATTTGCATTTCAGGCCAGGTGACAGAAGCACTGCTAAGAGGGCACAGACCAGCAAGCGAGGCAGCCAGGGATGACGCACTGCCTGTGGTCATGCTGCTTCTGAGACCAGTCTGGAGCTCCAGACCGCACTGCAGCTGCTGCACCAAGGGGAAAGGGAGTATGCGTGTGTTTCTGTGTGTGTGTGTGTGTGTCTGTGTGTGGGTGCAAAGGGAGAGGGTCAGGATGGAGGGCAGAACTGGACCCCTCTGAGCATAAGGAATTGCTGTCCTCTGCCTCCCACAGCCCTCAGCATGAGAAACACAGCTGCCTCTTTGGGCCTTTCCTCTCTGTCTCCTGATTCATCTCCATCCTCCTCCACTCCTGCCTATACCAGGAGAAGCAGGACTTTGGCCAGGCCCAGTCTGGCATCTCTGATGGAACAAAATTTAGTTTCACCTGCTCTCCTGAGAGGTGCTGAGCTGGTGCTGGCTGCTACATCAAACAATGACTCTGCCATTGACACCGTCGCAGCTGCTTTTTAGTTCAGGTGCTGGCACGCTGCATGTCTGCTGGTTACTGCCTGGTGGATGCCTTCTGATGACTGCATCCCCAGAAGAAAACACTGGGATTAGTATGCAGCTTATCTGTATTTAACAGTCAGCCAAAATATCAAAAAGCTATGTATAAAATTGTATCTCTGTTGCTACCCAAAGGAGTCTATACTCTTCTGTGTCTTTCCTGTGAACACTGTTTTTGTAGCATGTTATTCAATTAGGATTTTTTCGTACATATTTTGTAGCTATGTCATACATTCCAGCTTGTTAGCCTAAAATTCACAGATTGCCTCCAGTGTTAAAGTTCCACTTCTAACAGTACAGTCAGATTCCTGTTTCTAGAAAGTGAAGTAAAATTACAGCTCCCTGTGGGGCATTTCAGAGGATAACTCTAAATAAGCCAAAGGCTATCTATTAAAGAACAGATCTTTATTACAAAAGCTTACAAATTCAAAGTAACTGGCAAGAAGGGAAGGCCACAGAAAATTCAAGAAAATAGACTAAATTCTATAAATATGCTTTACTGATGGGTTAGTAGAGAGTCGACAGCACTGCAGAAACAACAGCTTAGAAGACAGAGCACTGTCTGGGCTAATAGCAGTTCACACCCATATCTGCCTGGAGTTCTTTTATCCCCATACGGAAACCAGGGCTAACTCAAATAATCAAAAAATCAATATTGGATTTGCAGTCTAAGCCCAAACTTGCCAACAAGTGAAAGGAATAGAAGGGATCGGTTATCATTAGAAGTTATCTCATTTACATTCACAGCTACTGCATGTGCATAACAACAAAAAATGAAGGAAAAGGTTTTTTTGCATACTGACTCACTGGATTACTTTCCTTGAAACACATCCTGCTTCAGAACTTGTTAAACCTAAGGGCCTCCTCACTTTTATAGAACTGAAGTTCAAATCTCTTCAATGCTATGTGATCCCACAGCTTCAGTATTTTAGAATCCTTTAACCTCATGTTAAAATAATAAAGTTTAGTGACTTCATCATGAAACTGGTCATTTTGAGGGCTTGTATCTTGTGAGGTTGTTGTGATTTTTATTGATTTGCTTTTGGTTTTTGAGAGGGTTTGTGGGGTTGTTCAGTTAATCAGATGGGCTCTATCAATGTTTTTGTTTTGCTTAAGTAAGTAATTTCTTTGTGATATAAAATTTTGACTAATTTCGTTAATCAGCTTTTGCTCAGAAACTATTTCCATCTGCATTACAAATGCAGGATTTAAACAACCTAGCAATACAGCATAAGTATCAAGTCATCTTGTCAGTCTGTCCTTTCCTCTCAGGGATATAACTACTGTATTCTGTACTGATAAAGAAAGGAAATAATAGGATTAGAAAAACGTTAGGGAGAAGGAGATGTCAAACAAAAGAAAAACATGCTGCAGTTCTAAAGCATTCTCATCTAGTATTGGGAATAGTAATCCATTTGTGCTAAAGACTTTGCCTCTGCTCATTAAGCAAAACAAAAAAAAACATAAAAGACTTATATGCTTTGATACTGTGGTCTGGTGTATAGGGGAGCATAATTAAAACATGTTTGAGTATGTCGGTTTTGTTTTGGATAGAGTTAATTTTCTTCATAGTAGCTACTAGGGGCTGTGTTTCACATTTCTGCTGAAAATAGGGTTGATAACACAGCATTATTTTAGTTATTGCTGAGCAGTACTTACACAGAGGCAAGGCCCTTTCATACTGTCCTGCCAGCGAGTAGGCTGGGGGTGCGCAAGAAGGTGGAAGGGAACGTAGCCAGGACATCTGACCCCAGCTGACCCAACGGATATTGCAGACCATATGGCATCAAGCTCAGCAACAAAACTAGAGAGAAAGTTGGCTGAGGAACCACTGCTCGGAGACAGGCTGGAATAGGTCAGTTGCTGCTGAGCAATTGCTTCCATTTGTACCACTTGTCTTTTTGGAGTCTTTTTGTCTCTTTGTTACTTTTCTTTTCATTACTATTACTATTACTATTATTATTATTAAAATAAAAAATAATTAAAGTGCTCTTTTATCAACCCCACAATTTTTCTCACTTTTAGCCTTCCAATTCACTTCTACCCATCCTGCTGCTGCCGGAGTGAGCGAGTAGCTGTCGGGTGCTTAGTTGCTGGCTGGGGTTAAACCACAAAAGAGTAAATGCAATTTTAGTCATTATTAAGCAATCTAAAGTACAGTCAGTTACACAAACACAGCATTATTTAAGGATTGCAATGTGTGAGACAAAGAGCAATCAAATAACCTTATGGGTCCCGTACTCATTTAGCATACCAAAAACATAATGCCCAACTACTTTAGAAAAATGATTTTATACATCTATAAAGGAAATAAAAACATGTGGTCCAACAGGAATAACAAATTTCTGTAAACACTTGCAGCTATTATGCAGAAGTTTATTATTCAAACAAACAGCCTTTGCTACATAGCACAGAACTCCAGGCCAACTCTTTATATCCGAAAACCTAAAACCTTTCTTTGAATCACCATTAGACAGTTTATTAGAAAAGAAATACTATTTAAATAAGTCAGACTAACATTAGATAGTATAATTTTAAAAGAAAAGCTTGGTGGTCTATTTTCTTCATCTTCAGAGACATGAATCACGTTTTTTCATGTACTACCATATTGGCTCAGCTTCAGGTACTAGGTTAAATAAGCATTCACTGAAGACTTAGTTCTGTTGAATGAGGATGGTATTGAGAAGAATGACCTTCTCTGCATATTAAAGTTTACATAAGAAAGGTGAAAAACTGCTTGTGACCTTGTTAAAAGGCCACACTTTCCATTTTAACAGAACTGTAAGCAAGCACAGAGCATCCTGAAGGGTGTTAAGGTTGTGTGCTAATCACACTGATGTCTAACTGTGAGTGAATAGCATCTGAATATTGGTCAGGAAATCACACAGAATAAAAGCTGAAACCTACCTCTGCTGATAAAATGTCAACTTTCAAGCCAGATCAAAAACAATTTTCAACCTCAAATTCTCCTTCCAAGACCAAACCAAAACCAGAAAAAAACTTAAACCAAACCAAACCATACCTTCTCTCTACCCTCTGTCTCCTCAACAAAGCAACCACAACTAAAAACAGGCAAACAAAAAACCCCCAACCACTATTTTTTTCAGAACACGTTTTCCTGTTCCTGGAATAAGTGAGCTGCAAGTCTCAGAAATGAGAACAATTGGGATTTCAAACACAGAGTCCAATGAGACTGCAAGACACAAGACATCAGTCTCTTTCACATCTAGATCACGGTAATTCAGATGAGAATTCATTGTTTTGGAGATGAGTTAACTCAAAGCAGGAGAGGAATTTGACATTCCCACTTGCCGCAGTTAGCAAAGGCAACCAATGTTTACAGAGGCTTACTTATTGTTCTCACAATGCCTTTTCTTGGCCAATTCTTGTGTGCAAACATCATAACAACATAGTAAAATAACACCAACCTGCTTTAGGCCCCTGTATTCCCCAATGCACATTCAAACAAGGCTTATGCTGTTTGGCCCAGATGCATGCAGATTTCCATGTATTTCGAGGTATGCAGAGAAAAAGCCAAGATCAAAGACTCTTCTCTCCCAGGTGAATTGCAGAGCAATAGACTTACCCTCCCACCCCACTGAGCTTAGTTATTCATGGGTACAGGATGTTCATCCTATCAGAAAATACTACTCAAGCAGGGTAAAGCTAAGAGTGAGTTCTTTGGAAAATACTGCTGGAAAGTACTGTAAACAAGTATTTGTAAATGTCCATCTGCTCTCTGCAGAGAACAGGATGCTGATATGTGGAGATAAGAAAAATGTTCACAGAGAAATACAAGTTTCTGAGTCTTTCTTACTTTGCTGCTAAATAAATAATAGCAAAAATCATGAAGAGCCCATAAAGCTTTACTTTTCAGAGCCATTCAAGCTTGTGGTTATTGTAGTTCCACCAACCAGCTCCATCACAGGTCTGATCAAGATCTGCCTCACAGGACTTCTACCAGACTGCTCCCTTCTGGAGTATTTCAAGGGCCCACCTAGCAGCTCTTGCCTGACAACTAATCTCCCTTGTGTCCCTGTGCTAACCTTCAGATCGTCCTGACTCCACCAGCCAGTCCTCTCCACAGCCTTCATGCCAAAAAGGCAGGGGAGCTATTCCTCAGCCTAACCATGTCACACTGGAGGTATTCAATACCTAGAGATTAAAGGAAAATTGTTTGCTGCTAAAATATGAAAAATCCATGGTTCTAGAGATAGGTAAGTCTTGCAAACATGCAGAGTTCGACATTCTTTTAAGCTATACCTTCATTATCTTCATGACATTCCAGTGCATCTTGAGAGTTACTTCTGAACCCCGGAGTCTTTTCAGCCCAGCTCAACATTTAGCAAGACCAACACCTAAGCCATGTACACACAGGTTACTCAGTGGCAAGGTTCTGTCAATCAGTTCCTCTCTTTTTACCTGCAGCATTTTGTGACAGGCTTTTCAGGTGATGCTGGGAGTTTGTCTATATATAAAAAATTTGGCCTCCTTATTCTGTGTTTAGTCATATTCCATCCTCTTCCTGCAGATTGATAAAGCATATTCATTTTTGGTCAAGGGACAGTCATTAAATTTTAAGTATTGTCCTGAGGCTGAAAGGTATGTGCTGGAAATCTTGTCAGTAAATGTAGATAAATGTTTACAAAGAAGTATTCACAATACAGCAATTTTCATAACTACAGCATAATTCTGTAATACTGATTGGAATCCACGTAACATATGCAAGTTCCCCTAATCACCCCATGTAGCTACTGATGTCTCTTTGAGCTGCTGCAAGGACAGGCAGCATCTGCAGTTGATGCAAAATATAACAATATAATTGTATCTACTCTATTTTTAGCTCCTGCCAGCAGGGGAAAATGTTTACAGCTAAAATATAAAGTTTGAAATTTTTCTAAACAATTTATTCTTACTTACTGTGCCACCAGCCATATTCACACATGAATAAAATGCAAGGGACTTTCCTGTTAATTTTTTCAGCATATATTTAGAATTTCAAATAAGTTCAACTACAGCTTAGTCAATTTTCTACATTTCTTCTGATTGTTCTGGCCCTGTTCTGTAAATGATGAGACAGCTCTCTGTTGTGACTGCAGTTTAGACTATTTCTTTTCACTATTAATAATGTCATTGAGAAATATGAAGCAGCCTTGCAAGATCTGCTTAAGATTTATTATTTTCCTAATTTCCCAAAACTGAGTATTTCCATTGTTACTACAAGGATAAGTTATTTTGACCACTGCTCTTGTCAACTAAAAAAACATTTTCGCATTCGGAAATACACGCCTGCTACACAGTAGCAGAATAACGTGGAAAAGGAGGATGGAGTATCCTTGAAGATGGGCAATAAACTCCTTTTTCATTCCTTCTGAACATATTATGTTCAGATTTGGGGAGTTTTTTGTTTGTCTTAACTGGTTGCCATGTGAACTGGCAATACAGCATACAACCTTCTATACCTGTTAATACTTCCCATTTTGAGACAAAAGAGGCAGTTTTTAATGTCTGTCTCTCTAAGAACAGATTGCACTGCAGACTAGACCTCATGCAAAAGAAGAATTCAAAATATCATAAGCAATTCAGTAAAACTGCAGCTTCCACCCAGCAAATCTGTTAAGGTGTTTTAATTTGGGAATAAAACTACTGACTTTATTATATCAAATAAAAATCATCAGTAATGGGACTAATAGCAAGAGCTAACAATGGAATAACTCTTGAATATTAGGATTTGGTTATTCACCTGAACTTCCTAAAAATTGAGCATTTATGAATGAAAACCTTTTATAATTAACATTCAACCACTGCACAAACCACATTATCTTGTAGCTCAAGAATAAAGTAAAATGCACAGGAATATAAAAGTGTTTATGAGGAAGACAGAGGAAGGGAAAAATGAAACATTCCTTACAGGAAAACAACAGTTAGATTAATGCCAAAAAAAACCCCAGGACTGATAAATATGATGGGAAGGAACTCTTCCATTCCAGCCATATGCTAAGACTAATCTCTCCTAGAAAAACTGCATTCAATACAAGTGTATCTGGAGAAGAGCACTTAGCTGGGTACAAACCGTAGACACTTGTACTCAATTTTTAAGAGGAGGAAATGGGAGAACAAGAGGGAGAGTAAAAGCTATATTAAGAAGTCAAATTGCAGGAGCCCTTTGACTGCTATAACAAACTGAAGAAGATCTTCATACTGAAAACCTGCCATTAATCTCTTATTTACATGGAAAGCACATGTTTCTTTTTATCTGAAATACTTACAGTAATGACAGGAGCTGGGACTAGACAGATAAACACAATATGTCTGGTTATCAAGAAATTTAAATTTCTTATCTAAATTTGGGGTTGAAGCTGATATTTGCCTACTGTGAGCACATAGTGCATCTGCTTAGTGAAACTTATGTTCCCATCATTTTTACTGCTAATAGCAGTTGTGAAATAACATTTTCACAGGGCCCATTTTTTTTAAGGAAGCAGTCATTCCTAAGGGGGAGGTAGTCCAGTTACTAAATCCTCCCCAAAATTACAGAAAGTCACCCAAAATCCCTGAAAGTTTACAATGGTGAAGTCCTACAAGAGGCTAGGCACAAATTCATAAAATTCACTTAAAATTTTTTACATCACAAGTGTTCTGAGTGAAGCATTTGAGTTAAACAAACAGACATTTTGTGATGCAACTGTTCTCAGAAAATTTCCAGGAAGGACTGCCTCTCACTGCATTTTTAATCACATCTGGTAAATGCAGCAGATGTATACATCTGCTTCTTTTTATGCATGTCTGCTCTAAAAGTGAGTGACTGTGAGTGGAGATGTTTATTTATCAGTTTATTTAATTTTTTAAGAGTTCTGGAAGCATGTGTGATGTTTAACAGAAGACTATGTGGTCCTTTCAACAGCTGTGCTGTGTAACGGAAAACAGCAAAGTTTCTGTTTTGCTTAAGCCACTAAGTCAAAGTCAGGAAAAATAGGAGGCTGTGATACTACTCATGCAAGGAAAATATAAAGTCATCTCTAGTTTGGTTTTTTTCAGGGTACTCTGACATATAATTTGTTGGCCTCGTTATAGACTAACATACCATCAGACACCTCTACTTTGATAAGAGCATTGACTCTAGTGATTCGTTTGAAGTCCCTGTGTGGGTACTCATGTCATTCAATGTAGCACTTCTGAAAGCAAACGCAGAAGGCATGCAAACATAGCAATTCGAGCTTAGTCACATAATTCATTTAAAAAAATACTTTTTTTTTCTCACTCTGATATGTGTCCATCTCAGTCTCTCTTATTTACATAAAACTCCCACTGATTACACAGATGATGGCAATTACACTAAATCATTCTATGGGAGTGCTGCCAAAGACACATAAACCCAGCTCACGTTGTACGTATGTCATATAACAGGGACATCAATTACATTGCCCAAAATTGAGCACAGAGATTATATTATTTCAAGATACACACATAGTCTTATACTTTGAAGCGTTAGACCACAGTTTATCTATTGATCTACAAGAAGATTCGTTGCTGTGGGATAACATCAAGTAAGGCTGCTAGAGAAATGTCTAGACATATCTCTAGATTTTACTCATTTGTTCTTTTAACACCATTGAGTTATACATAGAAAAAATGTAGGTGATGCCAACATCATGTAATTTTTTAAGATTGAACACACTTCAGTTCCTAATACAGGAACAAAACGTATTGATTCTTGAATTAGAGGTTTGGTCCTTATTTTGAGGACACTCCACCAACAGTTGAATGTTGTGAGGCCCATGAAGGTGCAAGTCAGGGTTGACAGGAGGACTGAGTGACTACCTGCTCCTCATATTTTGAATGCAAAACCGTCCTGTCAGTCCTCATGTCATTAAGGTAACTTCACACCTCTGAAACTTGTTGGTTTATATTTTAATGGTACCCTACTGCTTGACTTCCTATCTCACATTTGCTGAATCAACACTATCACAAAATAGCAAAGCCTGTCTGACATAGCGAAGTTTTAATACATGATGATTCATCATGACAGGACACTGAAAGCCCTGTGGCATGTGCAGAAAAGCTTTAAATAGTACACAGTTGTTAACTTATTTTAATTAAAAAGGCAAATGCAAAAGAGAGAAGAAAACAATCTTTTTATAACCTATCATTTTTATTTGTTCCACTTACCAGCACAGGATTCTTTTGGTTAAAAAATTCTATTTTAAAAAATGTTTTCTTCCCTACTTTCATATTTTCCTTTCTTTTCTGCATAGCATATCTAAAGGCATACAGCTACTGGCTGCAAATACTACAGAGAATCACTAAATATAGGACAGCATGAAAATATGTTGAATGCATTTGTCAGCACTGTATTAAAACAGGGCTGCATAGCAGAAAGATTCCCACATTGTGAATATATACTGGCTTTATCACCTTTCCAAGGTGAGAGCGCCCACAAAGGTATCATAATCAGTGATGTTTTTGCAAATTGCTTCAGGATATTTTTTCTTCCTCCATAAAATGCATGCTAAAAATGTGTTAATAAAGGTTACACTACTTTTTAATTTTATATTATTAGTAGAAATTCATTATTTCATTTTAATCTACTGAGGTAGATTAAAAATCCCTTGTTTGAAGCGCTGCCAGCACAGCTGCAGAGTGCATCTCAGATTAATGGGAGCCACGGCAAACAAAATGAGTTACCCCACTGCAAACTTTCGATCAAATATGCACAGCAGGTAAACAATTGCAAACTTCCGTATTTTCTCTGCACTGTGAAGTCATTGCAGATGACATTTTGTTGTTATGTAGCAAGGGACATCAAAGCAGTATGTCACATCATCAGAAAACCCAGAAATAGCACAAGAAAAATCTCCACAAACTATTGTCAGCCTTTCCCAGGAAAACTACTGTGAAGCTGCAGTTTGCAGAAATGGACCGATGTTTCTTAACGAACCTTTCAGCTTCACAACAGCTCTGTAGAACATAAGTGCTGTAAAATACCCTATCCAAAAAAAAAAAGTTCTGCTAATGATACAACTCCATCATTGATCTTTTATCTTTGAACACATCTGTGAGATTCATGATGCCCCCTGAAAATCTCACATCCAGAGCAGAAGGGGTAGAAACCATTCTTTCTCCAGACTTTAGAATAAACTAGTTGCTTTTAGTCCTTACAGGTAACAGGAGATACACTATGCATGCCAAGTTGTGATGAGGTATATTTTAGCACCATGACTGCAAGGGAAGGCAACTCTTGGAATACACGTTTAATCTGCTCTGTGCTATGAATTGCTGCTTCTTTTAAGCCTCTTCCAGACACTGGCAGGGTTCAGTGTCTGCCTACAACGTGTTCTACAGCCCTTGAACAACTGAGAAGCTGTGCAGGGAAATCCTGTTACTGGTACTTCTGAAATCACTACAAAGGAGTCTGTACATCACCAGTGCCAAAAATCTCAACTATGCTCACTGCAGAAATGACAAATTGTCATGATGGTTTTGGTAAAAGTACTTCTGCTGTTGGGAGTATATAGTGAAAGAGAACTTGGTGTGAGCGGTAGTAGAACAGTTTATTGTTTGAAAAACATCTCAACAATAACCAAGTAAAAATACATTAATTTACTAACAAATGTGGACATCATGACTATTTTGTTTTCTTAACATTGGCTACTTCCTGGATCCACATATTTAGCTGTTGTAATAACCATAAAAACAAAACAAACAAACAAATCCAAATTCTCTTTCCCTTGATGATTACACATTTGTACTGACTCTCTCCTGTTCCCAGCAAATTACTCGGGTCAAGCACAAGAACTCTTAGTAGCCTTTGTTATCATGCAGACTTCTGTCAGGCAGCAGCATCTTACATTTCCACTGACATTTCTTATCATTGAATGTCCATGTAATTCTCTTGATTTTAGCACATATCTTGCCTACTGTTCTTTTCTTCTCACATTTAAATCAATAACCTTTCAGTCAAATTAGTCATACTTAAAGAGCTTATACCTATCTGTTAATTCACAATACTAAATAACAGATGAAAAGCAATGCTATTTGAAATATCTTACACAAAAGACATTGATATGTTCTCTACAGTTATGGTGTAAAGGGCACAAAGTAGTGAGATTAAATTGCAGCAAGAAAGATTCAGGTTAGAAACAGGGAAAGCATCTATAGAACCAGGGCAGATGGAACATTCCAGCAGAGTTCTTGGGGGTGCCGTGACTTGCCTGTCATTGCAGATATCTAATAGCATAACCAAAAATCTACCTTGAAGTGTTACAGGTCTTGTCAATCTTGCTGTAGTCCCTTCTATCCCAGACATTCCAGAATGTGCAGGAGACATGGAAATTACAAAGTTCAAAAATTTGACAAAAAAAGTTTATACTACCCTCTAAACTAGAATCTGAACTCAATTTTAGAGCTTTCTTCATTCTTTCAACCCCTGTTAGCAGAAAACACACTCCTAGGGAACTGATAATTCTAAAACAGAGAGTGGGAGAATTCAGGGGAAAGCAAAAGCCTTTGTTATAACCAACAGTACAACAGATAAGAAATTCACCTTCTACTCTTCTTACCCAGTTGGGATTTAGAAACTCATAAAAGGACACGGCTCAGGTGAAAAGAAGCAAGTATAAAGAAAGTCCCACCAGAAAAACTACATAATGCAACATTCCTTAATATCACTTTCATTCATAATAGCAAGATTTCATTAAAATATTAATGAAAATGCCAATGACTTACACCAAAGTGACTTAGACATATCTCCTCTACTCAAGGCTTCAATTTCTCCAGTGATTCTCTTCATGCCATCAGTTACATTTTGATGTCAGAAACATTTGAAATGTAGTGAGACAAGAAGAACCTTAAGAGTACATACATATCCAGGAGGAGACCAGTAACCCAAAGAAATCTGAATCTGTGTTCCATGGAGCCAGAAGTACCATAGCACCATGGCAGCAACCACACAGCCTGCTTCACTCCAGCAGAGGGGATGTGCAGTCATCCCCATGTGCACCTCTTGCATCTACACTGCATTTCTGACCTGCCAGTGCAGCTGTTTCTGCAGTGGTACAATAACACAATCCAAAGGCAAGATCCAAGCTACAAAAGCTTCTGTAGTCATAACTCCAGTAATAGTAAACTACTATTTACAATACCTGCACTACTTTAGTTCAACCCGATTTCACTATGGCCAGGACACAAAATCATGAGCAGCTGAGTGTGTTGCATGAGAAGATGAAGGGGAAGAGTGACCCTGATCTCAGGGTTTATAACCCTCCCTGCTAGCCCAGCAACAGCTGAATGAGAATGTATGTGCAGAGCTCCAAGGAGCAGAGAAAGGTGATTGTGCTCTTTTTTCCCACTAGTGGAATGAAAATTGGCATAACACTTCTGTGCTTAACAGCACCCCTGTTTTGTATCTCAGTGCAGATAAAAAGTGGCCATCCACAAAGAAATTGTAACCCTCTCCCACACCCCTTTTCCTTTATTCTTTCATCCCTTTAAAATCTTTTACTGAGAATTACTTTGTAGAGAATAATTTCGTCTAGTCACTCCTAGCCTCTGCAATTTGGAAAACTGTTATAATCAAATTCTAGCTCTATTTTTAAGTTACAAAGTAGTCCATAAGATTAAAAAGTTAAGAAAAGACATCTAACTTCTGTGCATAAAAAAGATTCATGGATAAATTGCCTGCTTTATGGAGACAAGGAAGCTAAGAAAATTCTCTGATGGCAGTTACAAAAGAAGCAAGACTCCCAGTCTTCAAAGCCACATAGAAAAGATCAGTAGGACACTAACTATAATGTAAGCCTCTATAATTAAATGTTAGATTTTCTATTAGAGAAATGATCAGATTAAAGATGAGTTGATCAAAGATTTAAATTTAATTTGGCTACTTTAAGTACTCTAATAAAGATGTTCTGTTGATTCCCAAACCAGTAGTACTTAATTTAAGAGCATTTCAGTGAATGCCTTATCACATTGTGAACTACAGTATATTCTTCTGTACTGAGCACAAAATTCTGTTCTTTTAAGGGGAAACAAGAAAAGCACACAAGAAGATTTTTTGCTGATCTCTGCAGGCTAAAAGTGTTAGAAAACTTATACTGTACTGTATCCTTTGAATTTTTTCCGCCCAATTGCTCACTACACCCACACGCTCACATTTCTAGAAAATAGTATTTAGTAGATTTTAGCCCATACACCTTCAACTGAATTTTTTATTCATTGTCAGGTGTATCACAGTTCTCAGCAGAGGATCAAACCTGTATCAACAATGCACAGTCCCAAAGATTATCCAGTACAACTTTAAATCTGTAACACATAAGTAGATGCCCTTATCATTCTTGTCTCTTCATTGCATGTACAAAAATGACAGGCTTTGTCCACAGGCTTCTCAATCCACTCAGAATCTCAACAATTTTTTCTCACTCTCTGTCTCTCTCACATGTAGGCATGTAAGGATATCTAAAATGAGGTGGGAAGAATCTGGGCCTTAGCTGCACCTGTAACCAATATGGATTAAATACTCCCACTTACCAGATACATAACATTGAATCTGAGCACTGGAAGTTACCAGAATCTGAACCCAATCTAAACCAAAAACTTGAATATAAATCTTAAACTGGATTCTGAATCTGAATCAATCTTTAAAACAACACCATATCTAATCCTCAGTTGACTCTGAAGTCTCTATTTGAGTTCTGAATGATTTTTGTTAAAGCAAAAAATATATTTTCGAATGATTAAGGTATATTAGTATAAATTCTTCAGTGGTCCTACTGATGATCACAAGCGCTGTGGTTATTTTAGCAGTCTGGAACTACAGAGGGAGGAACTGCAGGCACTTTGTTGAATGGTTTAACACATAATTCTAGAACTGATGGTTTCAATAAGTTGAATGTTCGGAAAGATTGCACAAAAAGAATGTAATAAAGTGTGAAATAGTTTCATAAGAATAATTGCAGAAGCAGCAAGAGGTAGCAACCTAATGTTAGACACACAAAGGCACCTCATAGTATAGACAAATATATATACTTCTATAAGATCAGGTTTTATTTAGCTACAGTTATGTCCATACAATTATTTACTCTCATGTATATGTGAGAAGAAAGGTGAAAAATGCAGCATGTTTATACTTAAAGATGCAGGTATGAGGGCCAACTTTGACAACTTTCATACTTAGACCATTGCTTCTTTTTAATCCTCCTTGCCACCTGAATATGAGGCCAGGATAATTTACAATACATGAATTATTTTTTTTCTGATCAGCAATTAGAGAATTCTAGAAGTTACCAAAGCTTCTTCAATTCATGAAAAGATACCACTTGAATTCTCAGAGGCCAGAATATTTGACATCAATATTGCAAGGGACAATTCTTAAAAGACACCCATAAATCCACATAAAAGAGATTAATTGTGATCTTCAGAAGGAAAGCACAGGTAGGATAAAAAAATAATAAAAACTAAAAGTGTTACTACATAGCTGTTGATATTGCATACTATACATGAAAAGTTCCTCCCCTGTTGATCATTACATCTCCATCTTCCTTTTATAACTCGTTATTAAATATGTTACAATTTGAAAACTTCCTTTTTATTATATATGCTAAGAGACACTCTGAAACCTTGTTTCTGAACCCATTAAAAAGAGTCCTTTACAACAAACAGAAGATTTGAGATATCTAGGCAAAATCTAAAGAAAGAGCACTGTGGAAAAATAGACTCAACGTCAAATCATTTTATAGTTTTCTGAACAAGCAGAGAATATCAGAAGGATAAGTACCTTGAAGAAGAATAGAGGCCTCTGGAATTCTAAAAAAAGTTGTAGCCAAATTGAGCAAGAAAACTGCTGTTTCTTCAACTTTTGCGAACAATGGCAAGCAGCTCTAGCAGAAGGTAGGTGCATTCATTTGGAAACTTGCACTTTACAGTTAATTTTTTAGTAATTTCTAGTGCTCAAAACAGTATGATTAATGTGGGACATTTTTACTTCTTTTGTCTACTGTTCATCATTCACTTCTGTCACAATTTCTTGGGAGGGGGTTTACATCAAAATACTTCTATATTTCAATATTTAATTCTTTTTTTTTTCCATTATCACTCTGTCTTTGAAATGCTTCTATCTTCCATCTTTCCTCCTGTTTCCACTTGCTTGTTTTCTAGACAACTGCTAGAAAAGCTAGCAGTGTGAGCTCTGGGAATGTGAAGACTTCCTGCCCATTCCTCCTCCATTCCTGCCTCACAAAGAAAGTCTTGTGTGGGTCTATCAAGATTTTCTCCATATCACTGGGTTATAAAAAAATAATTTACATCTCTCAGACTCAAAATGGTCAGGATTAGAATTTATAATTAGCTGAGAATCTTATAATTAGCTTTTTATATAGAGAAAATTCAAAGTAATCAGGTAGCACAGTATAGAAAGAAAGAGAGCTTTTAAACAACTCTCCCCAACAAACAGGTCTTTGATCTCAGATTTGACTTCAGCCCACTCAGAAGCATAGGAAGGGACAGGGAACTCTGCAAAATCCCTGACAGATCCTCAGAAACCCCTCTTTAGCCCACAGAGGCTGATGCTGCTCCTGGCTGCACTCAGTGTTCTGGCAGCATCTGGATCATCCTCTCCCTCAGTGCTCAGGAGCTGGCAGTACCAGACAGTTGTGACATCCAGTAAAAGTTTCAGAACACAGATATTTCCTCATACCTTGCTCTGAACTTTCTTTCATGAAATTTTTGGAATTCTATAAACATATGAAATCAAGATACATCTACCTGAGATGTATCACCTATTCAACATTTCCCAACATGTAATATCAGTAAAAGCAATATTCTCCACCCACCTATTGACGACCATGTCTACTATTGCTTTCACCAATTTCTTTCAATCTTTTCAGTTGAAATTGCTGTTACTAATCTATTACATAATTTAGAAGCTTCTCTCTGTTTTCTTTACAAGGTGCATGAATGCATTAAACCCAATAAAGTAATTGGAACATTTTCTG
Organism: Neopelma chrysocephalum; assembly: GCF_003984885.1. NCBI lineage: Eukaryota > Metazoa > Chordata > Aves > Passeriformes > Pipridae > Neopelma > Neopelma chrysocephalum. Next base: position 3,548,283 of record NW_020897704.1, read on the forward strand.
AGAAATTTAGAATTCATTATATGGAATGATTTTTTTCCTTTTCTCAGTCATTCATAATAGTTGAATAAACCTGATTTCAGGATTCCTGCTCAGGAGGAATATCCTGTCACCCAGTCAGTGACCTGTTGCAACATCTATTATTAGATGCACTATTTAATTAGGATATACACTCAGGAGATCTCCTTAATCAGGATATCTCCCAGTGAACACATTTAAGTTCAGTAACACTCATTGGTAATGACTTTCATAATGGAGATAGTAACTTTCCTTAATTAGGATACCTTAGGATGAGTTAATGTGTTAACCTGAGTCTTGTAGTACTTCTATCTTCTCAGACAAGATCTTTCAGACTTCCTCATTCTATGACAGAAAACACATGAAATTTGTATTGCCCTGTTCTCGGCTGTAATAAAGTCATTTTCTTCCTAGTAGTTGGTACAGCGCTGTGTTTTGGTTTTAGTATGAGAATAATGTGATGACACACTGATGGTTTAGTCATTGCTAAGTAATTCTGACCCTAATCATGCTTTAGTCCTTCTTTTTGGGACAGGAGGTCAAGCACTAAACACTCAGATGGATTTTCATCTACATTGCTGCTTCCCAGGATGACCCTGTTTAACTTCATGGATGGGTATGTAGAGTAGATTGTAAACTAGCTCATATACTGTGCTATTATTTGGTTGCCTGCTTTTTTCTGATCTTTTACACCTTTTAAAAACCCTCTTATCTTGAGAACCACTTTAAGGTCATCAACAGGGCCTAGTCCTGACAGCTGCTAATCAGAAGAGACTCAGGGCCAAAAGCCATAATTTCTCACAGGAGGTCAGAGTTTAGAGCTGGCTGAGAAAAACTACTCTATCTCCACACTTTAGAGAGGAGCAAAGCACGCAGCTGTGCTATGTGCCTTGATTAAACTGCCTGTTTATTCATCACCAGTTCTATCAGCCTCAGTTGAAGAAATCTTATCAACAGGCAATTTTTAAAAAGAAAAAGAAACAAAATCTGCAGCCTTTATGTGCACATATTCAAGATTGCACCATCTCCAAGAACATCCATTGAAATAATTTGAGCTAGAAATATGCTGCTCACTGACAATCCAAGAAAACCAAGAGCTTATTGATCTCTCTCCTTCTCCTCCACTAAGAGAAAGAATGATAAAGAGCTGATATTGAGATAAAATGCACTATACTTAACAGAGTATAATACACAAAAATAAAAAGTTTAGAATTATCTGAGTTACTGTCAGCATAATATCAATGAATGACTTTTTTTTTTCAGCCCTACCTTTGCCCCCTAAACTCAACAACAGATGGAAAGAAAGCAAAAGTAATATCAAATATGTACATCCTGGGAATGCAAAGCTTCACAAAATCCTGTGTGATTTTACAAGCATATCCACACAACCAGATGTTGTTACTTGTTCGCTTGAGGTCTGAGCTGGTTGGATATAGGCTGGCTCCAGTCCAAAAGCTACACAACCATGTTAACTGGTTTATTATTTTAAGATTAGCACTATGATAACACGTGCTGCTGGCTTGCATCCAGCTGTCTGAGAGCACAGATGCAACTGGAGCACAATTGTCCAAACCTGTACATGTAAACATGGCCTGCGTGTCACTGTAGATCTCCATTTGAGAATCTAGGACAGGAACTCAATGGGTTATACAGAATGAATCTGATTCTCCCTTCCCTAACATCCATATGGGAAGTAATGACACAACAAATTGCTCTCATGAGCACAGGTATTAAGTGCAATGAGAACCTGGCTTAACAGCATCTTCAAACTGTAATAATTCTACTCACTTATCTAGTGTCCAGTTGTTTCCTTTTCCATCTTCTAGGATTTTTTTTCCCTGCATTTAAGTGTTTTTGGGATAGATTCTGATTCCACAATATGTGGCCAATTTCTTGCCTGGATAGTTAATACCCGACACCATATTAAAACAACACTTCATGATTCAAATATCCCTCAATAGGAACTGTATCACTAGAAAGCAATTATATTACTAATTTCCTGTCTAATCACATCAATATTTTGTGCAGAGTTTTCCTGTGTTATGGCCCTATCTGCCAGGGTACTCAAGGAAGCCCTGGATGGAAACTACATTCTGGGTTCTTACTGGTGACTGGAGAGTGGATGGCAGTTCATTTAAAAGCCTACATTTAGAAGTCGTTCATGTCTGATCTCTCTCCCCCTTCACCAGTCAGTGTTGAATGTTTTGTAAAGGAAAAAGGTTTCTATGACCTTCATTCAGTTTCTTTTCTGAGCTGTAATTAATTTTTTTTAGAGTAAATCTAGAACTTATTACTAACATCTGCACAGTATACCCTACATCACTCAGAAGTTTTTAATTCAAACACGTACCTTGAGGTTGAAATGGTGAATTCTATTTTCTTTTGTTTTCACCTTAGTTTCTGAATTCCCAGATGAAGAGTTCATCTTTTTGTTCAACAGTTAGCACACCACTAGCAGTCTAAAGCATTCAACTAGAAAAAATTCCAGACCTTGCTGACAGTATTCAGCAGTGGAATTATCTTATCTCTGCTGAACTTTTCATATCTTAGATGATAATACTGGTAAAAAAAATTATCCCTGAATTTTTGCAGCACCAGTTTTAGCTATTGAATATTGCAATGTCTTTTGTTCTACAAAGAATATCTTCACTTCCTGAGAAGAAACACACAGACTAGTTCAAATCACCTCTTGACCTTCTCTTCAGTGAGTTCCTTACATTTCTCATCATAAAATATACTTTCCAGCTCTTAAAATTTTTCTTTCTCTGAACCATCTATTTTAACTGCAGGACTCAAAACTGGATACACTATGTCAATACTAGTCTCATTAACACACATAGAGGAAATATCTCTTCACTATTCTAATTAATTCTTCATTTATATATCTAATGATTTCTTTAACCCAACTAGCCAAAGCTCCCTATTGGACACTTCTCTTCGTGTACTACCATGCATTTAAATGTCTTCAAATTCTTGTGGCTCAAGTGCATCCATATTTTCTGTTTGATTTATATTGTTTATAGGTTTATTTTACCGCTTCATTATCCTTTCCATTATCTATAAACCTCAACAGCTTCCCACCCAATAAGTTGTGCCTCCCTCAATCTTAATTTTTTATATTTATACATGGGAAATACATCTCTGCTTCTGGCCAAGTGATGCATGTGGCCATTTTAACAAGTTTCCACTAGCTTATTCACTGAATAAATTAAGTAGGTCATAGTCCTTTCAGTTATATACCATAAACTCTTCCATAATGTCTGAGTTTACATACCAGTGTAAGGCTTTTATCAAGGAGGTTAAACTCTCCATATTGAACCACCTTCCAAAAGACACCAAATTATTTCCAGACTTCATAGGCCACCAGAACAGATTCACCTTTCACCTTGACTAAGTAAAGTGATGAAGGATTCTCTTTTCTTCATCCTATCTCCACGTGCAGTCTATTTCATGTGACAAGACATTTGCAGAGTAGTATCACAATTTTGTGGCACAGTCTTCACTCCTGTTTCTGCAGAACTAGCTGAGAAAGCAATTAGGATTCATCTGCTAGAGACTCACAGTGAGATGCAAAAGGCAACAGCAAGCACATGAACAGCTAGAATTCTAAACTGGCTCACAGCTTACTGTCTCACCATTACTCATTTTTGCAAAATTTATTAATAAGACAGATTTTCTTAGTACTTCATCCGACTTGAAAAACTCTTTAAATTCATCCTATTGGAATGAAAATTCCAAGTTCAAGTCCCGATTAGTAATTTTACAAAATTGTCTTGCAATATCCACATGCTCACAGTATCTGAATATCCCCGTGCCTTGCATTTGTGCTTATGTGCACAAACGCACACAGAGAATGGTAAAATTTCTGTGGAATTCGACAATTAAGCTCAAGCAATCACATCAGGAGGTCTGAAGTTATGTACTATCAACCTTTGATTATTGATTATTAACCTGATCAAAATAATGCCAGCACTGCAGGCTTTGATCACTTCATCAAGTGAAAATTGTCAAATTAGATTTAGGAGGAGAGATCAAATGAACAGGTTGCCTGATAAGTCCTCCCAATTGCAGATTCCTGTTTTAATTCATTAATACAGTTCTACTTATTCTGAGGAACCAAAATTGTTGCTTAAGTGCTGTTCAAGAGCTACAAGTACGAACATGTAGGAGACAATTGTATTTGTATACATCCTACAAACATGCCTGTCATACAAGAGCATTTGTTCAACCACAAAAAGTATAAAGGACATAGAAACAGATACTTTATTAAGCAAATACTATTCTGCTTGCTTGTTTAGAAGAAGATCAAAGTGAAGGTTGAAACGTAAAAAAAAATCCTTCTCAACAGCTTTCTAGCTTTGCTCATCACAGTGATTCTGACTGGGGACATATAGCATTTTACAGTTCTTCTTGGAGCCGAGAAGCTTCTTGAAGCTGAGAAGACGTCAGTGGGAGTTGATGATGCTGAGTGATCTACCAGCACCTTAAATAATTGTATGCTGCATTGCAGATCTCAAGTCTGGTATAGTTACATAAAATAATATGAAAGGGATTGTGAATAAATTGTAAGTAACACGTAAATAAAAATAACCTTAAATAATGTTCATCGTTTGATATTATTGTGCTGGTTTTGGCTGGGATAGAGTTAACGTTCTTCATAGTAGGTAGTATGGGGCTCTGGTTTGGATCTCTGACTCAGTGTTGATAATGCAGAGAGGATTTTGTTGCTGCTGAGCAATGCTCACACAGAGTCAAGACCTTTTCTGCTTCTCACCCCACCAATGAGGAGGCTGGGGGTGCACAAGAGGTTGGGAGGGGACACGGCCAGGACAGCTGACCCCAGTTGACTCAAGGGATATTCCAGACCATATGGCATCATGCTCAGTAGATAAAGCCAGGGGAAGAAGGAGGAAGTGGGGAGCAGGGGCAGGAGGGCAGACATTTGGAATGATGGCATTTGTCTTCTGAAGTAACCATCGTGCATGACAGAGCCCTGCAGTCATGGGGATGGCTGAACAACCATCTTCCCATGAGAAGTGGTGAATTAATTCCTTGTTTTGTTTAGCTTGTGTATGTAGCTTTTTTTTTACCTATTAAACTGCCTTTATCTCAACCCGTGTGTTTGCTCAGTCTTACCCTGTTGATTTTGTCGCCCATCCTACAAGGCAGAAGTGATCGAGCAGCTTGTTGGTGAGTAGTTCATGGCGTCGGTTTAACCATGACAATTGTACGGTCTGATTATATAAAAAGCTCATGTTACACATTATAAAATATAAAACATAACAAAACAACTGCTTTCCCAGTTGCTGTCAATTGCTGTCATGTACATGAAAACTTTTAAAATAGAGTAACATCGCATTTTGTTACAATACCCTTTGCATTTTTACAGTTCAGTTGTGCACCTTGTCACAACTCATCATACATCTTGATTTTTTTTATGGTTCTTAAATCAATTTAAATATTTCTTCTTTGCATTAATAGCATCCCATGTAGCAAAATCTGTAAAGACATTTCTATTTTCATCGCCTTTTGTTTGTCTTCCCCAGTCCGCATCTGTGGAAAGATTTGTAGGGCTGAAGAAATATTGTTCTGTTAAAGATGTTTAACAGATACCACTCCCTTGATCTGAAGCACACACTTCAGTGCTATTTAGTCCGAATAATTTCTATTTTCCTCAAGACTTTCAAGCAAACAAGTTTATACGCTGCCAATATTCATTTACTATCTTTCCTCTAGGTATAAAAATAAAATATATCAACCTTAATTCTGTCTGAAGAAAAGAGGACATTCTTACATAGAGAATTTAAGTGGACATAAGACGTAAACAGAGAGAGAGAAAGAGAACAACTTGTTTCTCAGCAATTCATTCCTTTCTCAGAACACTGTTTGCCTCATTGATCTATCCAGATTTTTTTAAAGGGTTTTCCATAAAACTGATATTCTTAAATTGACAGTCTTATGTGGTAGGTGAGGTGGGATGAATGAAGGAAAGGAAAGACATATGTAAATATGAAAGATATGCTATAATTATAACTGTGAATGGCTGTGTCTCAAACAAGTGTGTCACTTGGTCTCCATGCATATAAAATCTTTGCTTCCTCTCTTTACCACTAAGGTCCTGGTAACACTATTACAATCTCCTACCCTGTAACACATTGGAATATTACAGATATACTCATATCAGTAGAGTGAACATTTCCAGTCATACAGAAATGACTTGTTGAAGAATCAGTGAACAATATCCCAGATTTTTCACAGGTGAAAAAGCAACAGCAACTGTAGATGAGATAGCCAGCTTCCTCTTATCTCTCACTTAGAACAAGATCTAGACTATTTTATATCATCTTAATTTGAAATATGGAGATTTTACGCACTTAATAACCTCAAGAACAACCAAGAAAAACAGTTCTCCTGAACTTATACACCAAGTCGTTTAAGTGCACAGAGAGACCAAAACTCCTTCCACATCTAAAATTGCATCCCTAGGTGTGCCCAGAAGTGGAACAGTCCTACCTCAGGCCTACTTAAGGTGACCTTAAAGCAGTAGTAAATCCACCTTTGAAGTCTGCTTTGGCTGAAATGCTCTGAGCTTATCATAAAAGTATCAAGGGCAACATAAAAAAGTTATTTAATTCCAACATCTTTCCCGTGTGGCAGCTGAGCAGCTAACATACCAGTTGATACTCTAGGAAGGTAGGCAGTCTCAAAAGCTATGCTAGCAGTCATCAAAATCCTCCTCAATTCTTGGACATCATAAATAACCTCCTCTGATTCTATATTTCATTCTTTACCTTTCTTATTTTCTGTATCTTTATACAATTTTGCTAGATTTTTATTAGAGACAAATTCTGCTCTTTGGAGAGGGTTCTTTTTGCCATCTTCTCTAAGAGCAGAAATTAAGAAATTAAGAAAGAAAACAATATGATGAAATTGAAATTATTTTATTGAATGCTTTACATAGAATTTAGTCACACAAAATGGACATCCAGAGCTGTTTTAGGGGCTGGAAGTGCCTACTCTCCTGTGGTCACAGCAGCACCTGAGGTACCAACTCTGTCCTGGAAGGTGTGGCACAGGAGCAACAGGTGACCCATGCCTTTTGGGAGCCACAGCTGGAGGCTAAATTACTTCCCCAAAAGTACCTAAACATCACTAAGTGCCTTTCCTTCATCCACTGAATTCTGCCCTTTTTCTGATAATATAAAAACACTGCACAGAATACAAAATGGTAATGTAACAAATAAAAATACCATATATCAATGCAATTTCTGTAAATGTAATAATACCATATGTGATTCTAAACAAAATTAAAGTATAAAGAAGCAATAAATGGAGAAAAATAAAAATTCCATTTTGGTAAAAATAAAGATTTTTTTATACCTACAATTTTTTTCAGTATTTATAAAGCTATATTTTTTGGGTGGGGAACCAACCACCACTATAACGACCACAAATAAAACACAGTCCCATTTTTCAAGTTGCATTAATCAAAAATAAATTTCAGTCTTTACTGTTCTTTCACAAGGTAATAGGTTTGTGTTCTTGGCTACAGCGGTTGTTATCCATGGCACTTTCCTGATTCTTTTTAGCATCTTTCCAGTTCCGAAGTGCCCAGCACTGTAACATTTTTTCTAACTGTAGCGTTAGCAGTAATCAGAAAGGGGTATTGTCACCTCCTGTTCTAGCTGTGATGTCTCTAAATACGCTGCAGTTCTAAACTGCTTTGACTTTTTGCTGCCATATTTCACAGCAACCTCAAATCTAATTGTCTATTATTGCCCATAGGTCTGCTTTTCAACATTATTGATTTCCATCAATCTTCTTCCTGCTGAAGGTGTTTGGGATTATTTTTCCACCAGATATAATCAATCTTTCTTCCTACCCATTCTTTAAATCTTCTCCAGGAGCCTGCCAGTACAGTTCTCTGAAACACTCTCTCAGTGGATTTACATGAAAAAGTCCACATAATATGTGCATAATTACCATTTTCTCATTCTTTTCTGGAAAAATAAAGATGGTTTTCTTTAGTAAGGAACACAAAATCATTATTCAAAGCTGTAGAGCAGGATTAAAATGTCACTTGCAGCCAAGGTCACCTTTCTGAATTGCAACAAAAGTGGTGAGATTGCTCCAATGGTTTACTCACCAAGACAAGTTCAGGCCCAGAGTGAAGGTCAGAGTTCAGCCCACACTAAGCTTGCAATATGAAATTGCCCCTTTCACCAGGTCACAGTACTAAGTAAGCAAGAAGCTGAGAAAGCCACATCAGAAACCCACAGATTTCTGAAGTAACAGCAGGGAATTAGGGGACCAACTGCTGAGGACAAACAGTCCCTTCATCTCTGGAACCCTCCTACTTAGAAATTCAGAAGTTATACAGGATCCTATTTAACATCATGAAATACCTAGCATGTTAGCCTTTGCATGCTCATTTCCATTAAGACCAGCTGTAGTTGCAATGTAGAATCAGTCACCTTTTTACTGTTGCAAAACAGATTTTGGGCATTCGTTTGCTTTTGGGATAAGAAAAAAAGAAAGCTCCACAATCAACATAGTCTAAGGAAAAGATTTTCGAGGGTTGTAATTTTTTTTGTTTTTTTCTTGATGTGGTTATATTAATATCAGATGTATTACCATGCCAGAGCTTATGGCAAAACGATTTTGGTTTATTTTAAATCTTACTTTTGTAACTTCTCTGCTAACGCAACTTGAACAAATAGGACAATTCTTTCTCTTTTATTTACTTGTGATTTCCTTCCTGAACTTGATGAAGAGACATTATATTTTAGCAATAAAGTTTTAAAATTTTTGGCAGAAAACCATATGTCAGATTTTGTCTGATAATGCAGTATATAATCAATCTGAACTAGAGTTTCTCTAGAGATTTCCACTGCAAGGCCCATATTGTGATTTAGGTCACTGTGAGGCTTCAGTAATGAGCGCAGAATATGCCATGGTTTTCATCAGACAGGTTCCAAATAAGACAGTGACAGTCTGTACCTTCTGAAAAAAGGGCATTGAATATTTTTTAATAACTATTTCAGCTCCAGCAAGACATTCAAACTTTGCTGTTCATTTTAAAAGGCCCCCTCTACAAAAAATACTTCAGTCAAGTTTTTATTGTATTTTTTCCTTCTCCATAAGGCAAGATAACATCGGAAAAATCCATGAAACTTTCTTGCTTTTCCCTGTGGAGAACCTTCTCAATATATACTTTTGTTACAACCCCTGTGAAATCATCTGTTGATTAACAATGCAAATCTCAGTGGAAAGGATTATCTAGTTATATTTAACTGAAATGAAAGAAGTGAAATGGACAGACAGTGATTATATTCCTCTATATTCATTTACTTTCCTCCAGTTCAGCCATTATTTGTAATAATTCACATCCTATTTCCATATATTATGAAGTCTTTGGACAGGGACAATTTCTGTTTATACATACAGTAAGCAATAAGTGAGGATCCCAAATTTGACTGAAACCTGTGGGAATTACTGAGTAAAAAGGAACTCAAATTATCTCACAGAATTAAAATAGAAAAAACCAAGACTGTAGTCTTATGAAGCAACCCAAGCACATAAGCACAAAACTCTTTCTTGGATTTGGATGACTTGAAAGGCACTCAGAACAGACTGGGAGAACACAACTGGTAAGTTATGATGCACTTCTCTTCCCAAATGACATTAACCTATCTTCCACCTCTTCTGTATACACAGTACATTTCATACCTGGGTTAACTGTGTCGATATGAAATGTGAGATCCCTGAGTACACTTGCAAATGGAAGCCATAAACACTTCAACCAAGTATGTGTCCTAAATAACCTCCAAGAGAACTCAGAATAGCAATAGCGTTCACTAGTGCTTGTATCAATGTAAATTTTATGCATTTTTAAGACTCTTTTAAACTTCATAGTCAGTGGTCTCCGGTTTTTTTGTGTTATGTATGCTACAGATCCTCACAGCTATGCTATTAGTGCTCCCTAGTACAGAAGCAGAAGGAGCATGGCTGTTTCTCACTTCAAGACGAGAACTGTACCAGGCAAACATTAGAATGCAAACCAAGCCATCATGACACTGAAATCAAAGGACTTAAACAGTGTGAAAAAACAGTCTCAGAAAAAGCTTAGGCTTGGACTGTACAGGTCATTTGGTTATCTATGGAACTGGGACACAGACAAATTACAATCAGATATGCTGGTACATTAATATAAAAAAATATTTGCCACCAATCTACAACATACATGCTCCAGAGACAAGTTACATCACATTTAGGGCAGAAGCACGTCTCCAGGCTGACGCTGTAGTATTACAAATGATACACTAAATTTATGTCCCCTCATAATTTGTTGATGTGCATTTACCTAAAGTGATATTTTGTAAATGATGAAATTATGAAAATGGAGATACTTGCTGGAGAGCTTGTAACTCTCCCGGAGGAATTTCGTAATTGAAATCTTGAAAAGCACGGTTAAGAAATTTGGACAGATCTGAAGGAAGAGTTGGGAAATTTTGAGAAGTAACCTTAGGAAAGGTTAGCAGATGTTTTCAGTTTCCAAGTACAACTCAAAAGTAACATCCATCATTCTGAGAAAATGGCTCCTGGATCACATCAACATCCTGCAGCTTTAAATAGCTGCAAATTATTAATAAAATGCAGACACTGTTCTACATCAGGAAAGCAGTGCTGTTATAACTAATCTTCAAAAAATAAACACTAAAGGAAAAAAACCAAACTAATGACTGACACATAAAGGATGTTTGAGAACAGATTTTCAGACATGCTTAGTTGTACCACTACTATAGACTTCATTTGAACATTCAGATACTCAGAACTTAAAATCAGTCTGGCAAACCACACTCAAAGATCCCAAACTGCTCTAAAAATTTTATTACTAGACTGAAAAAATGATATGAAGATACAATCTCCCTTGTTACTACAAGTTCAATCTCTTCCTACACTAGAAGCTAAGAAAGTTATATAATGTGGTCTTGATATTTATCCCAGTAGGAAACTGGGACTGATGTGTTCTGCTGCTGGCTAAACAGGACAATTCCTTCTACACAGGCAGATCAAAAATAGTTCACAGACAGCTTACCACTCTTTACAGTACTACTGTGTGTACCCTTCTTATTTTTTCTCCAAGATGCTTTATTGATCTCCCTTGACAACTTCTGAAACTTGATCAGAACTACACAGAACACTTCCTATGGGCCTTTACCAGGCTATTTGATCCCAGCATAATCTAGTCCTTCGACTTGAAACATAAATAACTTATGATAACTCATAATGTGGTAAAAAAAGGTGAAATAACAGATTTTGTATGGCTGAAATCTACAAAGAAGAGGATAAAAACCATTGGTATAATTTGGAACCAAGCCCGACTGGTTGTCTGAAATGATGGAGGCATAAATAAGCTTCCCAATCAGTATTGTCTGTCCCATACGCAACCCTACCAATAATACAACTATGTTGTTCCTTCTAAAGCCTCATAACAGGTACTTCTTAGCAAAATCTGTTTCTTCATGATTCATGCTTTAATATATTTTAAAACTCCTACTTTGATGTACCTTCTGCTCTCTCTAAGTCCATTAGAGGCCATATCGAGTTTTCCACTAAATGGTGACAGGTCTGTCACCCCTAGAATGCATTGCTCAACGTACCTCAAACAAACAGGAGACAATTTCTGCAACAGATGAGATCAGCAGAACAAAAGTCTTTAATTTCATTAAACCATCAAAAACACAATGAAGGGCTCAGACAGACATCCTCTAGAAAATCTTGCTGTCAAATTTTAAATGTTATCATATCCACTAGATCAGTGGTCTCCAAGCTTTTTTGATCATGTACCCTTATCAGTAAAAAATTTTCAAGCACACACCTCAATACATATTTATTTATAATCTATATACACGTACTACTCTACATGTACATTGCTGCTGTATGTACTGGTGTTATTATTATTCACAATATTGTATTAAGATTATTATAAACCTACTCAGAAACAAAAATTTTAAAAGGATAAGATGAAGTTAAAATGTAATACTGCTGTTAAGTTTATTTTTTTTCATTTTATTAATACTGCAAATAAAATCTTTCTGCTCCCCAACAGGTTGGTTTGCACACCTTCTGGGTTGTGCAAACCCCACTTTGGAAATCACTGCATCAGACCACCCTGCTTCTCTGCCAGATAACATATGTTTGTGCTATGGTTACACCATTACAGGGATAAAATAGAATTACAATGAGTATTTATCAGAATTTCATTGATATGGTATCATTGTACCCTAGAGGTCTGAGACATAGAAACACAACCCTTTCTGCTACCCTTATTATGGGTACTCCACTATATAGCACTAGAGATGGACAGACAGCTTTAGAAAGCAGAGGAGTGTATCCTAAGCAAATCAAAATCAGAATCACTACTGAACATCTGTTAGCGCCAAAAGGCACTCATGTGATTGTTCCATGCAGACCTCATTGCCCTGATTTTCATTGTGCTGTGAAGCAGTATGTGTGGAATGAGATGATGTAGGGAGCAAAAAAAAACTATCAAAATGTTCCACTAGCCCTAGGCCTGAATATTTTGTCTCTTCTCCAAAAAGTGTATATAAATCAGGTAATCACAAATGACAGCAGCATCACTGAAATTTCACTTGTCTAAAAGTTAGAACACAAGATAGCTATCCAGGCTCTGTTTATCATCACTGGTTAGCACTACACCTAACAGAGCAGTGCTAATCTCATCCCACTGCTAATACTTAAGATAAGTCAAATGAATTGGCTTCTGAAGCTGCCTTCATCTTTCCAAGCTGTCCATGAAGCAGCTTATGATAACTAATGCCATCACAAATACTCAGTGTTTGAACCCTAAAATTAGGGTACGTGAACACCACCCTGCCTGACTACATGTTCTCCTGCACACACCACAGACATGGACTTACACTTGGAAATGGTGGAGATAAAGTTTCCCTCACTATATATATAAGCAGTTTAATTTCTTACCTTATGTGCTGGTTCTGACTGGTTGGGGTTTTTTCCACAGTAGCTGGTATGGGACTATATTCTTGATTTGTACTGAGAACAGTGTTGATAACACAGGGATGCTTTCATTACTGCTGAACAGCGCTCGCACAGAATCAAGGACTTTTCGGCTTCTCACACCACCTCACAAGTGGAGATGGGAGAGGACACAGCCAGGACAGCTGACCCCAACTGACTCAAGGGATATTTCATACCATATGGTGCCATTCTTGGCATTTAGAGCTGGGAGAAGAAGAAGGAAGGGGAGGACATGTGATGGTGATGGATGGATCGGAGTGATGGTGTTTATTTTCCCAAGTCAACGTTATACGTGGTGGAGCCCTGCTGTCACGGGGATGGCTGAATAACTGCCTGCCCATCGGAAGTGGTGAATTCATTGTTTTGCTTTGCTCGTGTGCAAAGATTTTGCTTTACCTATTAAACTGTCTTTATCTTAACCCACATGTTTTTTCACTTTTACCCTTCCAATTCTCTCCCCATCCTGCTGTAGGGCAAGGGTGTAAGCAAGGGGCTGCATGGGGCTTAGCTGCAGGTGGGGTTAAACCTAACCACCTTACATGCTCCTGATATGAACACCAACGAGACCACAAACAAAGACTGACGATATAATTGTGTTACTATCACCCTGTTTTCATATGGCTTCTTATTATAGCTCTTATTTAATTTCTGACTGTGGCATTTAGAATACATTGTATACCAACAGTATCAGGATCCAAATAGATGTCTTGTGCATTCATAATGAATCACAGCTTTCTGACCTTTAGACAAGAAATACAGGAATTAATATTCAAGTGATTATTTACATTTTGGTAACATCTACAGGACTGTACCATTTTACTGTACACTTTGGACACACTATTTGCGCTGTCAACCCCCAAAAAAAAAAAAAAAAAAAAAAAAAGGATCCAAACAAAAACCATGGAGTGCTTGTACAGCATACAAAAGAGCTACTGGCGCATCAACAGCCCTTAGTATGCCAGTCAGGAGGAAAGAGAGAAGTTAGAAGGAGAAAGGAGTAGAAAAGGAGGACAATAAGGGAAGGGAAGGGAAGGTTTGGGAAGGTTTGGGAAGGTTTGGGAAGGTTTGGGAAGGTTTGGGAAGGGAAGGGAAGGGAAGGGAAGGGAAGGGAAGG